>NW_020200981.1:0-27019 GCF_001531365.2 Cynara cardunculus var. scolymus
TAATGGTCTCCTCCGATTATCAGCATAACTTTTCTGGCGATCTCTTGCAGCTTTGAGTCGATCCTTGATAATTACAATCTTGTCAGTAGTCTCTTGGATAACATCAGGTCTAGTTAATTGCCGATCGCCAATTTCTATCCAACTGAATGGAGATCTGCACTTGCGTCCATATAATGCTTCATAAGGCACACACTGAATACTGGCATGGTACCTGTTGTTGTATGCAAATTCGACTAACGGAAGGTGCATATTTCAGCTTCCACCAAAATCTATGGCGCATGGGCGTAACATGTCTTCCAGTGTCTGGATTGTTCTCTCCGTCTGTCCGTTCGTTTGAGGGTGGTATGATGTACTTATATCAAGTCGTGTACCTAATCCTCCTTGAAGTGATTGCCAAAATCTTGACGTAAATCGACTGTCTCTATCCGAGAGGATGGAAAGAAGTACTCCATGTCGGGTAATGATTTCATTTATGTAAATTTGTGCCAGCTTCTCCATCTTATAATCTTCTCAGATCGGTAGGAAATGAGCAGATTTCGTCAGTCGATCTATAATTACGCAAATAGCATCATGCCCTTTCCTAGTCCTGGGCAACTTAGTTATGAAGTCCATTGATATTTGTTCCCACTTCCATTGGGGAATCTCGAGTTGTTGAAGTAGACCGGATGGTTTTTGGTGTTCAGCCTTGACCATTGCACAAGTTAAACACTTGCTTACACACAGTGCAATGTCTTTCTTCATTCCAGGCCACCAATAGTGTTCCTTAAAATCCTTATACATTTTATCCGCTCCCGGGTGAACTGAGTATTTTGATCGATGGGCTTCATCCAAAATTATGGATTTAAGATTGCCAATCTTATGTATCCAAACCTTGTCTCCCAAATAATACACTCCATCAGATTTTAGTTGAAACTTAGCCTTTATGTGGTGTAGGGTCTCATTCTTCAAATTCTCCTTGTTTAATGCTTCTTTTTGATCCTTGAGAATTTGTGCCTTCAGACTTGTGTTTACTATTGCTCCCAAAGCCCTCACACTTGTTGGTTTCACTATTTCCTTCCTACTTAGAGCATCGGCTACCACATTTGCTTTGCCGGAATGGTACTTAATTTCACAGTCTTAATCACTAAGTAGTTCAACCCATCTTCTTTGTCTCATATTTAACATCTTCTGGTTGAGGATGTGTTGAAGGATTTTGTGATTAGTGAACACAGTGCACTTGGTACCATAAAGGTAGTGTCTCCAAATCTTAAGTGCAAATACTACGGCTCCCAATTATAGGTCATGCGTAGTATAGTTCTTCTCGTGCACTTTGAGTTGCCTTGAGGCATATGCAATGACCTAATCTTTTTGCATTAGTACGCATCCTAATCCTTGATGTGATGCGTCACAATATACCACAAAGTTTTCCGAACCTTCTGGTAAAGATAAAATWGGTGCATTACATAGTTTATTCTTAAGAGTCTTGAATGCTTCTTCTTGTTTTTCTCCCCAAACAAACTTCTTGTCTTTTTGGGTTAAAGTTGTGAGTGGTTGCACAATTTTTGAAAAATTCGCAATGAATCACCGATAGTAGCCTGCCAAACCAAGAAACTGACGAATTTATGTCGGGGTTCTTGGGGCTTCCCATTTCTTTATGGCCTCAATCTTAGCAGGATCTACCTGAATAACTTTTTCATTAACCACGTGACCAAGAAATTGTACTTCACGAATCCAGAATTCGCATTTGGAGAATTTTGCGTACAATTTCTGGTCCCTAAGTAGTTCTAATATCATTCTTAAGTGTTGCTCATGATCCTTCTTACTTCGTGAATAAATTAGTATGTCGTCTATGAAGACGATTACAAATTTATCCAGGTATAGTCTGCAAACCCTATTCATCAGATCCATAAAGACCGTCGGTGCATGTATGTTTCTTTCCTTTCTCCATAAATAGTGAAAATTTATATATCTCTAAGAATCTAATTCGTATCCTATTTTTCTTTCCACTTGAAAAACCCATGACCTTATAGGTATTGAGTCAGTAATCATTTAATTACCTGCAGGGACCGGTATATACCCAAATACGATACTAGATAGTGGTTGTTTAAGGCACATGACTGGTTATATTTCTCCACTCAATAACATTATATCAGTAAGAGGTCCTTCTGTTACTTTTTATGATAATTCAAAAGGGTCTGCTCAAGGTTATGGAATGTTAACTAATGGGTCGGTACCTTTGACAAAGTTGCTTATGTGAAAGGACTTAAACATAATTTGTTAAACTTCAGTCAACTTTGTGATAAAGGTTTTTATGTTAATTTTTTTCAAAATAAATGTTCTATTCTATCTACTGAGAACATTGAAATTCTTTCTAGTTTTCATAAAACAATGTCTATGTAATTGACATGTCTTCTGCTCGCTCACCGTCTTTTCAAAATGTCTGATTTTTCTCCAAAGAATGCTCTGAGCAAAGTTGGTTGTGGCATAAGCGCCTGTCTCACTTAAATTTTAAGACCATCGATGAACTTTCTTATATAAGTCTTGTAAGATGATTTCTTTCATTATATTTTTCCAAAGACAAATTGTGGAGACCTTGTGAAAAGGGAAGCACTAAAAGTCCAGTTTTAATTCTAAAAGTTGTTTTTCAATTGTGTAGACCAGTAAATGTTATAAGGCTGGGTGGAAAGAAATATACCCTGGTCATTATTGTTGAATTTTCGAGATACAAATGGGTCAACTTTATTATAGGCAAAAGTAATGCAACTATAGAAATTATTCGGTTCATAAAAATAATTGAAGTTCTAAATAATTCTTCTATTAGGTCTGACAATTGATAATGGAACTGAATTCAAAAACTCTGATTTAGATGGTTTCTGTTTAAACAAGGGTATTTCTCACAACTTTTCTATAGCTATTACTCCCTAACAAAATGGTATTGTGGAAAGAAGAAATAGAACAATGTGTGAAGCTACCAGATCTATGATCTCTGAGGCATGCTTATCCACCTACTTTTGGGCTAAAGTGTTAACACTGCATGTTTAACCCAAATAAATCTACTATTGTAAAAAGACATCAGAAAACTCCCTGTGAACTCTTTCATGGGAGAAAACAAAACATTGGTTTCTTTCACACATTCATATATGTGTGTGTAAGCTAAATGGCATAGTTCATCTTAGAAAACTAATCTGAAATCAGATGAATAAAGTTTTGTTGGATACCATGTTGTATCTAAAGCTTATAGAATATACAATAGATGAAGATAATGTATTGATAAGTCAATACCTATTCATTTTGATGAAAATATCAATGCACCATCCACATCCACAAATATTTACAATGAAGATGAACTCGATGTGTTGGTCCCAAACAGATCTACAAGGGTTTTAAAGGTAACAGTTTGTAGAGAGGGAGGTGAATACAAACACATAATTTTTACTTTTTAAATTTGTTTATTGATAAAATAAGATCAATATGGAATTTATAGATTGTTACAGAAGAAGATAAGGTTAAAACCTAATCTAAACAATCTTAGAAGCAAACAGTTTGTAGAGGAAATAAGAACAAGAGAGAAGAGAGTTAGAAGCAGAAGAAGGTGCTTCCTGAGAAAAGGAGTCTTTTCAGCTATTTATAGCCATTGCATTCAATGCAAGTCAGAGAGTACAAGCCACGTGGCAAAAAAAAAAGTGTTTGTTCTTTGTCTACAAATATGCGGGCTTTTGGTTGCATATGAACAATTATATTTCATAAATTTGGGAAGCACATTTGGAGACAATAAAGTAACTCCATATGTGTACCTTTCTATGTGAGGTATGGGGTTGCCCTTTTTATGCAAGAGGATAAGACAAAAGATAATCTTCGAGGTTAAGATTCATTTGATCCCTGGCGCTAATTCATTTCTAGAAATTCTTTAGTGTTCGCTTAGTCTTGGTCAGATTTCACACTTTGATTTGGATAGTTTTGTTATCACTGAATCCATTTCAGGTAAAGAACTATTGTCTTTGTCTTCAGCTATTTCTTCAACATCGTTGAAGGTTCCTTAGGTGTGAATTTTGTCTTTGAGGAATACTTTTTTCTGTAAGAAGTTTACAATACATGTTCAGCAATCACTGAACAAATTCAAAGATGATCGCTGAAAACTGAACATAAGTAGATTAAGCATATTTCACTAAGTATGGAAGGTCATTATTTCATTATTGAGAGAGTTCAGGTCAACAATCTCCGCCATTTTATGATAACAAAGAAACATGAAAGAAAATTGCTATGTGTTACCTTGTGTAAAAAGAACTTGTAAGATACATGTCCCTTTTACTGTTTTTGGGATTTTTTTTAAGTGTTAGAAGGTGGTTCGCTGAATCACTTATGTTGTATGGAGATTATAATAAAAAGAGATAAACAGATAAGAAATTCTAATATTGAAAGCATATTAACTCATAAGTAAGTTGAAAGAAAATCAGTGAACAAAAAGAAAAATATAGAACTCATAGATGCTTTTGTCCCAGTTATTGTTTTCAAGGATCTTCATCAGATTCTGATGGAATAGTTCATTTGAAATTTCATTCATGATAATATTGAAGGATTACAATACGTAAATAAAATTTACAAGGAGGGATGAACTATTAGAACTTAAGGACTGATTACAAAAGATCTTTATATCTGGAAAATTTATGAAAGATGGAATTTCAGCTCCTTCGTTTCTTCTTATGAGCGGGTATTTCCTTATTCTTCTATCAAACAGTCTTCTAGGCATGTGATCTTTGCAGTATGTCATAACAATGAGGAGTTGATCCAATTATTCAATGGATAGTTCAGAGCACCTTTGGAACCTTAGTTCTTAGTCGGTGTCTGTGAAGTAAATTCTGATCTTGAGCTTGAATATTACACTCCCTTTGAAGTAATCACCTGTAAGAGGAAGGGTTCGATTTAAGATAGACGTATCAGGGTATTTGGACATGTTAAAGATCATGTCTGCTGAGAACTTTGTTTTATGTTCATTTCTGAAAGAAGGTCCTTCATCAATGCTTATTTTTCTTCCTGAAGTTCTTTGTTGCAGAGTAAGGATGGATACAAATTTGGAAACACTATCAAAGAGTTGTTCAGCTCACTCTCAACATATCCTTTGTATTTGGACATGGAAATATGTATGGCTTGTCATATTTCCAAGAAGGATGGATAATCAGTTATCCAAGTACCATCATCCCTGAAGATGGTGGTGGTAACTAATACTTCGTATTTATTCCTTCTACTGACTGTTACATCCGTTATTTTATGAGCATTCAGGAGAAGCTAAACTTTCAGTTCACCACCTTAGTTCTTTCTCCATATATAAGTTCTTTTTGGCTTTTTCCTCTTCAACTTTTCTGAACAAAGCCACTTAAGCATCGTATTTATTGATTCTAGTGACTCTCCCTTCAGCTAGGGTATCGATTGCTATGATCCTTGCAAGATATAGGATTTCTTTCATCAGTTGTTGTTGCTTCTCCAACTCTTGTCGAGCCTGAATTGGTTCTTGCTTTTCATTCTCAAAGAGGAAACTAAACTCATCCCTAGAGGTACAAAGAGGAATTTTTTTTACTCTGGTAGAGTTAAACTCCTTGATGCAACTCTGGATCTGAATCATCGTATCAAATTCTTCATCTTCGGATGTAGTACAATGAGAGTTGGAGGATCTTTGAATTGGATCAACATCTTCATCTTCTTCAACATTAAAGTTATCAAGGACGAACCATGGAAGATAATCATCAGCTTAAAAATGATGGATCCATTGCTGGTTGTGAGGACTTACATAGAGAGAGAAGTGTGTGTAGAGATAAAGGGAATAATTTTTGTAACAAAAGTAGGTGGAAGTGGAAAGGGAACGGTTTCAGAGATGCATACAACATGTACAGGTGATGGGTCTTTGGAGTATGGAGAGTTGGGATTTCCCTCATCATCTGTGCCTTTTCTTTTCCTTTGGAGGAAGAGGGTGGTTGTCGAGTCTCCTCGTTCGAGATAGCACTGAGAAGAAGATTTCGCTAGTTGCTGAGAAGGTAGGTGTGCTCTAGATGTAGAATTCATCATCATCATCATCATTGACGGTGTCAACATGGTGCTCGATGTCTTTGTCCTCATCTTCTTCCTCATCTTCCTTTTAGCAAGATGAACGACTGAAGTGGACAGACGGAGGAGTCGTTCAACATCTTCTATTCACTTTTCAGCTTCTGCCTCTGCCTCAGCTTGTTTTCCTGTCATCTCCCTCGCTTTGTTAGCATCATAATGAGAGATAGGGGCCTTCTAGTGTAATAGAAGAACTTCAGCCTCCAACTTCCTGAAGGACTCTATCTGCCTGATGGTGTAATCAGCCGCCATCTCCAGCCTTTAACGATCAATGCTTTGAGGTGCGTTTGGTATGTAGACTACATGGGATAGGACGAGACAAAAAAAATAGTACCATGTTTGGCATGTCATGGACAAAAAATACATAGGACAAGATGGCACTATTTTTAAATTTCATGGGACAAAACTTGATATTTTTTGTTCCACCAAAAAAGATGGAACAACTTGGGGCCGAATACAAAATGACTATATTACCCTATTTCTTCCAATAGAAAACCTAATTATCCCACCATTTGTGCAGCCTCCTTCATCACGTACTCGGCTTCTTCTACATCGCCTCCTTCCATCGTCTTCTTCCATATCGGCTCGATCTCTGTCTTCTTCCACTAGCCTCTATCGCCTCCTCTCCTCTGCAATTGGTATGATTTCTCCATTTCTCCCTCTCGTTTCTTTGCCTGCATACGATTTCTTTACGATTTTCGTTCCTTTGCCTGCGTTCTTGCATAAACCAATGAATCTCAACAAAAACTTGAAAATAGGTTATGGACTTATGTGGTTTTGCATATATTGGTCTTGTATTTTGATTTCTCTTCTTGATGAATGGTGTTTTCTTGAAAATGGGTTATGGACTATGTTTCTGTATTAAAATACATTTGCTTTTTACAAATGGAAGTAAGTATGTTTCTATTTCGACAAGGACTATGTTTCGAATTTAGAACCGTATTATAAAACTAATATTTAGAACCATTGATAAGAAAGCATAAGGTTAGGATTGCATCCCCCAATATTCAGAACCAGAACACATAACACTAAAACCAATATGTTCAGCATTGCTTCTGTTCATGCACTTGTGGGCTAGTAATGAGGATCAACAAATACTTAACATTGCTTCTATTCATGCACTTTTGTTTATGCACTAAAGCCTATTTCCAGCAAGTTGATTACTCTCCATAAATTTTGAATTGCCCTCCATAAATTTCGAGTCCACAACAATTTTGAAGCCTATTTCCAGCAAGTTGATTACTATCCAAATTATTCCCTGAATTCAAACTGTAGATACTCATTGGAAGGATAATTCTACATCTAATTTTAGATGAAGCTAGGAGATTTTTGTTGTTGTCCGTACTTACTATCCTACATATGCAATGTTGGCCACTTCAATCTTTGATATTATTAGTATCACTGGCAAACGTTTGTACAAGCATGCCATGAACACATCTTTTTTAATAAGAGTGCTTGATATCAAAAGTGTACTAGAGTTATAATGGTTTATAATTCTATAATGGGTCATTGTTTGTTAAAAAAGGTATCTTGGGTCATTGTTTTGCCTATTTTTTGTTACTTTGTTTTGTGCTTTTTGTAGTAATAGACCGGAATCACTTGGTTGTACTCGATAACGTACGAAATATTTACATTGAAATGCTCATTTAATTGTTTTCCTTTACACTTTGGTTAATTGAATTGGAGAATAGATATAGTTAAAGAGAAACTCTAGGTCAAATAACATTCATTAGACTTCAAATTAGATCAACCGAAATACAACGTATTACACGAGAAAGTGACGTAAATTGTATAAATGAATTGTGAAGGGATAAAAATGCTTTTGCAGTTTTGTGTTATTTGCTTAAAAGTCATGGTGGATCAATAGATGATGGTAATATGACAATTAAGGAGCAAGTTGCTATATTTATAAACATATTAGCATACCACACTAAGAATAGAACTATCCAAGTTAGGTTCTATAGGTCGGGGGAAACAATAAGTTGGTATGTTCATCGAGTATTGTGTGTTGTATTGCATTTGGAAGAGGTGTTGCTTGTCAAACCAACTCCTATAGAAGATGGTTGTATGGATTCACGATGGAAATGGTTTAAGGTACTTATTAACAATCTATATACAGTACATAATATAACATCTATCCTTTAGCTAAAACCTATTTACCTTTTGTGTATAGGGTTGTCTGAAGCAATAGATGGAACTTATATTGAAGTAACTATACCAGAGTCTGATAAACCAAGATATTGAACAAGAAAGGGACATATTGCGACCAATGTATTAGGTGTGTGCACTCGTGATCTAAAACTTGTCTGCGTTTTAGCCGGTTGGGCAGGTTCATCTACCGACTCTAGAGTTCTACAAGATGCAGTTACTAGAAAAAATGAATTGAAAGTCACACCCAGTAATTACTATTTGGAAGTTGTAGGATATATCAATGGTGAAGATTTTTTGGCACCATATAGGGGAACTAGGTATCATTCACGAGAATGGGAAGATGCTAGTCGTGCACCTACTAATAAGGAGGAATACTTTAATATGAAACACTCACATGCTACAAATATTATCGAAAGGTGTTTTGACATTATGAAGAAACGTTGGGCTATATTACGAAGTCCTTCTTTCTATCCAATAAGATATCAAGGGAGAATGATTTTAGCGTGTGCTTTGTTCATTATTTTATTAGAACATACATGGCCATTGATCCTCATGAAAATTCAACAATCACTATTGAAGATATGCCTATTGGGGAAGACCACTCTTTACCATCAGAGTCAATTGATGTCGTTGAGACAAGTAACGAGTGGTCTCAGTGGAGAGATGATTTAGCCAAAGAGATGTTTGAATCTTAGATGTCAAACCGTAATTGACATTAGTATGGATTGGTTTTTGTAACGAAATTATATTTGTCTTGTGTGTAATGGAATTATATTTGTCTTTGTAAGTCCCAAATTGTTCAATCAATCTTCATAACACTTCAAGAACACACAAATGGCAAATTCAAGAATATGAATCTTGAGAAAAAAGTCAAAGAGTCAACTTTTGTATATATTCTTCAAAGCTCACAATTACAATACTAATCTTGATTAAGCGCATAACCCCCTAGTTACAAAGAACTAAACTTATTTATAGGTCAAAACAAAATGAAATTACAAGGAGATCTTTCAAGATTGAATACAACAAATAAGCTCCAAAACTCAAAACCAACAGTCTTATTTGTAATGGAATCTTGTTTTGGTATTTGGTATTTGGTATTTGGTATTGTCTTCGTAATGAAATCTTGTTTTGGTATTTGGTATTTATTATTGAAAAATCGGACAAAGGGATTGAACGGTTTATGGTTAAATCGGACACATGTTGTCCGATGTAGCCTCAAATCGAACATAGTATCATGCGAAGTAAGTGTTAGTGAGATTTGATAAATATAAATCGGTTAATGATATTGAACGAAGAAGTAGGAATACGACCAAGAGGTGTCCGGATTAGTAAATCGAACAGAGGTCTTGTGTTGACCGAATTAGTAAATCGGACAACTTGAATAGTGTTGTCCGGATTGGTTAAATCGGCCAAGGCTTGATCGGAGATGAAGTCCGGCCAATTCTAGGATGACCGGATTTGTTTGTTGACTTGTGCATGGTTTGCATAAATCCTCATTTTAATATTCTTTTAATAAGAATGGGAAATTTTGATAAAGAATGATTTTGAACTGATGATATTCCATTAGAACACTTACGGTTGCGGTCTCTTCTAATTGGAATTGTTTTGTGAAAAATGTTTTGATGAGGAAATAAGGGTGGCATATCAAGGAGAGGTGTACCATGGGATAAGGGTGGAATATCAAGGAGAGGTGTACCATGGGATAAGGGTGGCATATCAAGGAGAAGTGTACCTTTGGATATAAGGGTGGCATTTGCATGTGTGATATGTGATATAACTCTTACTATTATATCTTTATAGATTACTGTGGTCTGCAATCTTTATTTCTTTGTAATTTAAAGGTTTAGGATCAGGGTTCTTAGTGAAAATCATAGTCTAGATGTTATTGAGGAGGAAATAACAGGTTTGGCCTGAAACTTTGAATAAACCTTGATTAATTAAAAAGATTTAAAAGTGGCATTAAATGAAACCTGCTTGGTTCAAACCTATAAGGGTTTAGAGTATGTTACTTGAATAGCTGAATGCTTGGCTTGAAAATGGAAAGGTACTGATAATTATGTTCTTATTTGTTTATATATATGAAAAATTGTTTACATAACGTTTTGGTGATTTTCACCCTGCAATAACATAAAAAGGGTAACTCACTAGATCTTTTGGTATAACCCTCGTTTTGTGATTTTAAATATGTATTGCAGGAGGTGCAGATGGTATGGGAAAGGGGAAAATGTGATAATTCCCTATGTGCATATTTGCTGGAAGATTTGGCTATGCTATGTATAATTTTGTTAGAAGAATGTGGAATAGTACAAGAATTGTATTTTGAATTTTTCGATCATGTATTCTGTACTGGTAGATTTTTGTACTAAGGGACCTATGTGGTGTATAAATATGTATTTCTTATGTATGAAGTACGTGTTACATGCAATGTATGGTATGGGATGTTACAGAAAGTGGTATCAGAGCCTGAGTTTAAGAGATTTAGGTATTTAATAGCATGATACCTAGACTTAAACTATTTCATTGCATGTTAAGGGTCCCGGACATAGTTAGCATCATTGGAAATAAATATGATGAGTTAAAAGAACAGTGTGTAAGGTAAACTTTAATTACATCTGGCCAGTGTAATTATGAATTTACAGGTACATATCTGAACTTGAATACTTCATTATATTTGGGAATGTGAGTACGTGATTATTAACATTAAAATCTGCAGATGTCGAGCCGAACACGAAGATCTGAAAGAATAGCCCGTTCAGAGTCTGAGGAAAGAGAAGAATCACCTGATAATCTTCCGACAAGCACTTCTGGAAATAGAGGTCTGGGGGGACACAGGGGACGAGGCAAAGGGAGAAGTCAGTCTCAGGGAAACGGTAGGGCTGAGATACATTCTGAGCATGAAGAATCCTATTCTAGGAATGTTCAGGAAAGATCAGTGCCACACCCAAAATATATAACCAGAGGCATGTTGGCGGAAGAAATGGAAAAGTTAAGGGAAACCTTGACATCCATTATGGGAATACCGGCTAGAGTGGAAACGGAAAGAGTGGAAGTTCATCCCTCTGTTCCAGTCACTCATAACAAGGAAGGAGACATCAAGATATTCTTAGCATGCAAACCACCAACTTTCTCTGGAGAAAGGGATCCAGTAAAATCAATATGCTGAATCAAAGAAATTGAATCTGTATTCAACACCATCCGGTGTTTAGAAACTGATAAAGTTAGATTTGTTGTCTTAGTGTTAAAATCAAATGCTCTGTTTTGGTGGGAAGTTGAATTGTTGGCCAGAACAGATGTCTTACAGACATTTTATTGGACAGAATTTGTGAATCGATTCAAGGATCAGTTCTGCCCTAAGACGACTGTACGACAAATGGAAAAAGATTTTCTGAAATTAGAACAGGGAAATGGAACAGTTCGAGAGTACACTGAGAAGTTTATTGAATACTCTCGGTTTGCTGAACATTATATTTCATCATACTCCAGGAAGGTGGAGAGGTATATCTGGGGATTGAAACCCTCGATTTGTGAATTTGTAATTGCTATGAATCCTAATACCTTTTCACTAACTGTGGATGCGGCCGAAGTAACAGAATGGAATAAGAATCGGCAATCAGAAGGTAAAGTTGTGGAGAAAAGCAGATGGGAAGGGCCTTCATCAAACTTTTAAGGGCCAAAAGCAGTAAAATATGATAATAGAGCTGAACAAAAGGTCGGTGAGAAAGTTTGTGCACAATACCGACAGGTTCATCAAGGTGAATGTAAGATGGACCCAAGGAAGTGTTATAAGTGTGGCGAAGCGGGCCATTTATCAAGGAGTTTCCCAGCCAACCGAAGGTGTTTCAATTGCAATTCTCCAAACCATATACGACCAGAGTGTCCGTTGTTGAGAACTCCATAGTTGACAATAAGGAATAATGTGTCGGGTACTCGGGGAAGACCTACTGTAACAAGAAGGGCAAGGAGGGGCATGGAGACGGTCCTTCCAAATGATGAAGAATGAGGCAGAAGCATCGCCAGATGTAGTAACAGGTACCTTCTTTCTGAATTCAATACGTGCTTAGGTGTTATTTGACTCTGGTGCAAACTTTTCGTTTGTATCACCATCATTTGCTCAAATTGCATGTTTGAATTATGTATTACTTGATGACAAATTAGTAGTTGATACTGCTAATAGTCAAGAATCTGTTACTAGTGTATTCAATAACTGCGTTATTGTTATTGAGGTTTGTGAGCTACCGATTCGCTTTTTCCAATCCTGATGAAAGAATTTGATGTAGTAGTGGGTATGGGCTGGTTGGCAGAGCATCAGGCCAGTATTGTTTGCAATAAGAAAATGATCAGAATCATTTTTCCGGACAAAGGAACAGTTGTTATTTATGGTGATCGTCAGAGTCACCATACTAGTCTTTTAACTGTGATAAAAGCCTGAAAGTGTATCCGGAATAAGTGTCAGGGATGTTTGGCATATGTGATTGACATGAAGAAAGAGAAATGAAAAGAGAAATCGATTCCGATTGTGAATGAATACCCAGAAGTCTTTCCAGAAGATTTGTCTGGGTTACCGCCAGACCGAGTTATCGAATTCCGAATAGATCGTATACTATGGGCAGCACCAGTAGCCAAGGCGCTGTACTGGTTGGCTCCGTCAGAAGTAAAGGAATTAGTTGCTCAGTTGAAGGATTTAACAGATAAAGGATTCATTAGACCCAACACTTCACCTTGGGGTGCTCCAGTCTTATTTGTTAAGAAGAAAGATGGATCTATGCGAATGTGTATAGATTATCGGGAATTAAATAAGTTGACAATCAAGAACAAGTATCCTTTACCAAGGATTGATGACTTGTTTGATCAATTGGTGGGAGCGAGTTATTTCTCCAAGATTGACTTAAGGTCAGGGTATCACCAGCTAAAGGTTAGGGAGGAAGACATCGCTACAACAACTTTCCGAACTAGGTACGGGCATCACGAATTCTTAGTTATGCCATTCGGCTTAATTAATGCGCCCGCAGCCTTTATGGATTTGATGAATAGGGTATGTAAAGAATATCTCGATAAATTCTTTATTGTATTTATTGATGATATTCTTATATACTCTAAGACCGAAGAGGAACACGCAAAACATCTTCGTCTGATACTAGAATTGCTGAAAAGAGATGTGTATTATGGTTAGGGGAAGTTCAGTTTTTGGGTCATGTTATTTCAGAAGTAGGGGTGAAGGTAGATCCAACTAAAATTGAAGCAGTTGAAAAGTGGGAAGCTCCGAAGACTCCTTCTAAAGTCCGAAGCTTTTTGGGATTGGCAGGCTATTATCGTAAGTTCATTCAGGACTTTTCTAAGATAGTCATGCCATTGACCAAATTGACTCGAAAGAATGTTAAATTTTAGTGGGAGGAAGAACAGCAAACAGCCTTCCAACTGTTGAAAGATCATCTCTGCAGTGCACCGGTGTTGACCTTACCAGATGGATTAGAAGATTTTGTAGTATAAGTGACGCCTCAAAACTGGGATTGGGATGTGTTTTGATGCAAAGAGGAAAGGTGATATCTTATGCGTCAAAACAACTGAAGAATCATGAGAAGCAGTATCCAACTCATGCTATGGAATTGGCAGCCGTAGTATTTGCTCTAAAAATTTGGAGACATTACCTTCTGGGAACAAAGTGTCAGATTTATACTGATCATAAAAGTATGCATCATTTGTTCAGCCAGAAAGAATTGAATATGCAACAGCGTCGGTGGATTGAACTTGTTAATGACTATGATTGTGAAATCCTCTACCACCCAGGAAAAGCTAATGTGGTAGCTAACGCTCTGAGTAGGAAAGAAAAGAGTGGGACTATTAAAGCTGTGGTAATAAGAATAAGTTTAGTTCCTGATATTCATAAAGAAATTCTGAGGTGTCAGAAAGAAGCCATGAAAGAAGATCTTATCAAGATAGAAAGGTTGGGTAAGATAATTTCGATTCTGGAACCGAACAATGAAGGAATTATGTGCTTTCAAAGGGGAATTTGTGTATCGTATTTTGGGGACATCAGAAATACTATATTAAATGAAAGCCATAAGTCTCGATACTCTATTCATCCAGGTACCAAAAAGATGTACAGGGATTTGAAACCTTTTTATTGGTGGCCCGGATTGAAGAGGGACATAGCCAAATATGTGGAACAGTGTATAACGTGTCAGGTTAAAATTGAGCATCAGAAGCCGTATGGAAGTCTTCAATCTTTGGAAATTCCTATATGGAAATGGGATTACATTACAATGGATTTCTTCATGAAGCTACCTCGAACTCCAAAGGGGTATGACGCAATCTGGGTAATTGTTGATCGACTATCTAAATATGCGCATTTTCTACCTATAAGAGAGAATTACTCTTTAGAAAAGTTGGCCCAGGTTTATATCAAAGATATTGTAACCGGACACGGAGTTCCACTATCTACTACCTCTGATAGAGATAGTTGTTTCACTTCAAAATTCTGGGAAAGCTTGCAAAAAGCTCTATGGTCTGAAATCCGACTAAGCACAACCTATCATCCGCAAACTGACGGGCAGAGTGAAAGGACCATCCAGACTCTTGAAGATATGTTAAGAAGTTGTGTCATAGACTTCGGGAGATCATGGGAAGATCATTTACCATTAATAGAGTTTGCATATAATAACAGTTACCATTCCAGCATCCAAGCGACACCGTATGAAGTACTATATGGACGTAAATGTCGAACGCTATTATGTTGGAACGAGGTAGGTGAAAGACAGTTGACGGGTCCTGAGATTGTTCAAGAGACTTCTGAAAAGATCGAAAAGATCTGTGAAAGAATCAGAACGGCACAAGACCGCCAGAAAAGTTATGCTGATAATTGTTGAAAGCCGATTGAGTTTTGTATAGGTGATCTTGTGATGTTAAAGTTTTTCCATGGAAAGGTGTTATCAGATTCGGAAAGAAAGGTAAGCTTAGTCCAAGGTATGTTGGGCCGTTCAAAATATATAAACGAATTGGACGAGTGGCTTATCAGTTGGAACTACCAGAAGAGCTTAATCTGATCCATAACACTCTTCATTTATCTAACCTGCAAAAATGTTTAGCTGATCCGAGTCTCGCTGTACCGCTACCAAAAGTTAAACTGGACAGTAAGTTGAACTTTGTGGAAACACCAGAGGCCGTAATTGATCGAAAGATCAGGGTGTTAAGAAACAAAGAAATCAGTTTGGTTAAAATACAGTGGAAGTTTCACGAAGGATCAAAAGCAACTTGGGAATTGGAATCAAAAATGAAATCAGAATATCTGTGGCTCTTTGAATAAAGGAATTCCGGGACAGAATTCTTTTGAGGGATGGATAATGTGATAACCGGATCCTAGTTGTCACCTGAGGTAATTATTATGTGATTATTTGTTAAAATGATTATGTGACAACATGATAAATTGTTATATTTAATCATGCGAGTATGTGAATTTTTATGCATAGGAATTATTTGCATAATATGGATGCATGCATAAGATTGGATGTATGTAGGTATGCATGAGTAAATGAATACATGAAATATAAAACACATACATGTATGGATGATGTTGTGCATGAATGTCATGCATGAAGTAAATATGGTGTATGTGTGCATACATGGAAAAGGTGGTTCAGCCGCCATACTCCTTTTAGAAAGATATAAAAGCAAGGCTAAGTTTCCATTTACACTCTTCTTGCCATTTTTCAAAGTTAGTGTGTGCGATTTAAGAAACGGAAGAGTAATCAGATTATTTTCCAACCGGATTCAAGAAGTGATTCTCAAAAGCATTTTCAAAAAGGTGAGTGATTAAAATATTTTGAATCTCTTTGAATTGCATACTGAATTTAGTTTTGAAAGTTTAACGGACTTAGCTTTTGTTGGTCCCTTGAGGGTCTACAAGATAAGTAAAACAGTTTGTAGAAGGGGGGGATGAATACAAACATAATATTTTCAAATTTAAAATGTATATTGATAAAGAAGATCAATACAAATTTTACAARATTGTTTGCRGARAGATAAGGTAAGAAAACCTATCTAAACAATCTTTGGTTACACACAAATTTCTAGCAAATAAGAGAAGAAATGCTGTAAAGAGAAGATCCTTTTGCTTAAGCTAGAAAATGCTCAAAGTAAGAATTAGGTCTAGAGAGTGAGTTGCGCGCACTCTGCATGGAGAAGAAACACTTCTATTTATACCTAGTGCATTAAATGAACATTTAATGCAATATGGTAGGGTTAGAGAGCGTGTCAAGCTTTAAGAGAAAGGCTTGTCCTTTGCCACAGTGAATAGTACAAAAAACACTATTCATGAGCAGATATCCTTACCTAAAGTTGGTGGACAATAGAGCCGACTAGTCGGCTCCGTACCGTACCCATGTTTAGAAGGGTATGGGTTTATCCTTTGTGTGTATAAGGACAAGACAACAACAATCGTGCTAAGCAAGCTTCATTTGATCGCATAATGCTGGAATAACCTGAAGGTCTCTTCAACATTCACTGAGGCTTGAGCAGTCTTCACACATATGTAGACGGGCTTGTAATCACTGAGTACCGCTTCAAATCATGTACTCGCCAGTCTCTAATCTTCAGTTTCAGTCTTCGACATTAGCTAAAGGTTCTTTAGTGTGAGTGTTGTCTTCTTGAAGTATCGTTGTCTCTGATCTACAGTACAAGTTCTTCAGCGATCACTGAACAGGTTCAGTGATGATCGCTAGAACTGAAAAGACAGAAACATAAATACAACGTATAAGTGAAAAGGGATTATCGTCAAATCACTAAGAGAGACGATCAACAATCTCCCCCTATTTGATGATAACAAGACAACATAAAGAAAGTTGTCTTATCAAATAATAGTAAGGAAAAGTTACACATAAAGTACATGTCCCTTTTTACTATTTTGGGATCTTTTTCAGTGAGTCAGTCTTCGCTTGAGAATTTTCCTTAAGTTATATCAAAGAGAATATGACAAGTATGGAGACTGAAACTGAAAGCTTATTCACTGACTTATAGATTGTCAGTAAACGTAAAAAGTAACACTGAAACTCATAGACTTGTGTCCCTATTACTTTTTTCAGTGATCTTTTATAGTGAAGTACATGAAATACTCATTTTATTATCATTAAGAATAATCACTGTAAGTAGACATAGTACAAAAAGTTACAAGGAAAAGTGGATTGTTGTTACAAAGAGAAATTATTCTAGAACACTTAGATCTATGTAACCAGGTACATCTTCACCAAGGTTTCTTCGATGTAGGAATTCCGTTCGTATCTTCAGATCTACGACTTTTTCAGGCATGCTATCATCTATATAAAGCAAGAGATAAACCAGATGACCCATTGGACATAGATGTAGCTCTGATTCTCTGAAATATGACTTCACCTTCATAGTCAAGGAATATAAATCCTAACTCAGGTTTAAAATGCACACAGTTGGGTGTAAATGGACCCTTATCTGGCAAGTCAAGATTTAGCATAGAAATGTCTACACTCTGATGAGCCTTCAGGACTTCATCTAAGGAGAACTTTGTTTCATGTCTGTTCCTTAGGAATGGTCCATCATTAGGATCAGCGAACATGAGTTTCTTCTTCCCACCTTTGTTCAAAGATGGCCTATCAGGAACTACGACATACCTGGACATCCTTTTGATGAGATCGCTGATGGTGTCCTCGATAATTGTCTTACGTCTTGACTTGGATCGCTGAATGGCTTGTCTGATCTCCATCCATTCGCTGTATCCATATTGGCCAAGGTAGGAAGGGTACTCGGTGATGGCATCGAGATTGTCCCTGGTGATGAGCATTGAGACCAGTGTTCCACCGTCTTTTGAACGTCTGCTGATGCTGACGCTGATAATCGGGCGGGGACTGATTCTCTTCTTCAGCTTTGCTTCACTCTATCTCTTGTCCTTTTCCACCAGCTTCAGGTTCTTCTCATGCGCAACTTCTGCAATAGAAAGAAGTTTAGCCTGGGCTTGGACAGCATTCACCTTTTTCTTGGACTTTCTTTTGGGGAGGACCTTTGCAGCTAGTGACTTGGCCATCTTCAAGCTGTCTTTAGTCTGCCTCTTCTGAAGCTCTAGCTCTTCTTCAGCCCTCAATGCCTCGAGTCTTTCAGCTTCAGAAAGGAAGTCGAACTCACCACCACTAGAGGTACGAAGAGGAATTTTTACTCTAGTCAGGTCGAGTGACTCCTTTAGCTGAGTCATCTGCTGGTTGGTAGGAGCACTGGAGACAGGGTGATCAGGGACCCACTTCAGTCGACTGCAGGTTGTTGATGGAATCTGAAATTGATACAAGGAAGTGACTATTACCTGAGAGGTAGAGTTATCAAAAACAGGTTGTTGAGGGATATTGAACAATACCTTCAAGTTACCTTCTTCAGCGACCGCCTTGCTCTTTGACTTGGGGTCTTGGTTCCTTATTTGAGTAGATTCACCTTTCCTTTGCTCTTCCTAGGATGCAGAATCCTTGAGGGAAACTCCCTTGGTGGCGGTTGATGGCTTCTGGTACTTGATGGTAAAGTCATCTTCATCATCATCGTCATCGTCGCCATCTAGGTCACTTCCAGGGTCTGGAATTGTAGGTTCATCATCCTCATCATCATCTTCGTCTTCATCATCATCATCATCATCATCACCAGTAACAGTGATGGAAGGAGCATCATCCCTAGGGATGGCATCGACAACCTCAACAGGAGCAGCTTCAGTGGTCGGGATTACAGGAGCAGCAACCGCTTCATCTCTAGGAGACTCAGCTTCAGCTTCAACTGTAGCTGATACTGGACCAACAGCCTCAGAAGGAGTAGGAGCAGCATCAGATGATCCACCAGTGTTGGACCTCATCTCCCCCTCCCTGGCTAATAGTTGAGAGAATTGGCCAGAGAGTTCGTCCAAGCGCTGACGCTGGAGAACCATTACCTCCTCTAGCCTTGACAGAGAACTGACTAGAGTTTTCGTTGCCTCACACGTCTCATAAAGCTGGACGCGATCATCGGCAGAGAACGAAGATGGGATCACTGGAGCTGGTTGACGGACAGCATCCAGGATCTGCTAAAGAAGTCCAGTATGCTGATCGACGAAAGCCTGAGCATCTTCAGCCCTGTTGGAGAGAACAGCAATGGCGTCAATGTTGGTATGAAAAGCTTCCTGGAGAGTCTGGAGGTGACTCTGAACTTCTTGATCGTTCGCTTGGATAGAGAGGAAGTTCGTATCAAGGTCAACCTGGCGGGACATCTCTTGGTGGACTTCAGTTATCCTACAGAGAACTGAATCAACAGCGAGGAGGAGAAGTTTGATATCCGATGTCATATCATAGTTATCATCAATCTCTTCATCCCCTTTATCTTCTTTCTTCCCCCCCCCCCGTCCTCTTCCTCTGCCTCAGCATCAGGCTGATGGGTAAAAGAAGAACCTGCAAGAGAGGATGTGTGAGCAAAAGGCTCAAGGTTAGTAGAAATGAACGGGTAGGAAGATGGAATACCTGAGGGGCCATCAATGACATCCAAAGGATTGTCACTGGCATGAGCAATAATGTCGTCGAGAGGATGGACATCTGTATGCTGAGGAGCATCGAGAGGAGCAACCTCAGGTCCAGTGGTGTGTGTCTCAGTATCAGGGAGGACAGTTGTTGATACATCATCAACACGTGTAAAGACCAAAGAAGGAGGAGAAGAGAAAATGGTTGAGAAAAGACGTAGGTGTTCAGCGGTGGCGGCGCTGATATTCACACCTTCAGTGATTTGGGTCACTGAGGCCGTTGGGGTAGGTACCACTGATACGACAGTGATGGGAGAAATCACTGAAGAGCTAGGAAGGTTAGCTGAAGACGCCTCGGGGGTAAGACTAGTTTCAATAGCTGAAACCTTTTGAGAGGCTTCAGCCAGAGATGTGGCTGTCCCCTTTTTGGACTTCTTGGTTCTCTGAAGAGAACCAAGAGTTGGTCGAGAGGGTCATTTTGAAGGAGTTTTGGTGGCTTGGCTGGACTCGGGGGGGGGGGGTTACCCTTGTCGTGGCCACCTGAGGAGAAGAGGTAGTGATGGACACAATAGAAGTTAGCGCCACATCATTGTCCCTCAGCTTATGATCTAGAATCCTGGATCCAAGCTTGGAAACCTGGAGGTTTCCTTCCTTGGAGTAATGATCTTGAAAGATCTTTGCAAACACCATCGAAAGAAACCTGGTGTAAGGCACCACCTTTTCTCGCTGCCGCTTGTTCAACTTGAGCACCAGGTCATCGAAAATGACCGCAACATAATTTATATTGCGATGCTGAATCGCATATACGCCTATGGTTAAGGCGATCCTAGAGGCCTGGTCCTGATCTCCATTTTTTCCACCCATGCATTAGATGAAATGAGAGAACAGGTATTGCCAGACAGCTGACATCCTGTTCTTCTCAATCTTGGACAAGGACTTCATGGGAGCATTTGAGTCCTTCTTCATTGGCCATTGATAGCCAATGGCATCGAGACACTCGATGATCTCGGCAATGGTGGATTCGCTGTCGTAGGGGCCTTTGGGAAGGCGGAGAGTCGTCCTCAAAGTGTTGACGCCAAACTTCACTTCCATGCAGTTGAAGGTGAAGTTGATTTGCTCTGTTTGGCGTCCAGGATTGACTTCGACATTGATAACTTCAGCAGTGAACCAGAACTGCTGAAGAAGTTCTTTCACGATGATAGGCTAATGGTTGAGTGCAAAGCCCAATGACGACTGCTTGAGGAAGTCAGCCACTTCCTGGTAGTCCGCCTTGGATAAGGGGATATCCAACAAGGCAATGTGATTGTTGGCCTTGAAGGATACTTCATCGATTGAGAAGTTGACATTCTTGGTGACCATCTGTTTGTAATATTAAGAAATAGATAAACAGATTGTTAGTTTAAACCAAGATTGTTTGGGAGAAGAGTATAGAGAAAGTTTTTGAAATAATAAAAACTTCTTTTGAAAAATCGTTAATGAAGATTTATGGTTTTTCAAGTAGAATGTGTATACAGAAACAAGATTATAACCAAGAAAGAGTTGATTAAATAATCTTTGTTGTTTAATAATGTATTAAGAGAACAAAGTTCTTAAACAGATTAAACGATTCTTAAAGAAGAAAAAGATATTGACCTTTAGAGATTAGAGAGAGAGGTCTAAAAGAGCTTGAAGATTGAGAGAGTTCTTGCTTTGGAGAAATCTTAGCAGAGGTTCGTCTAAGAAATTTGAAAGCGTAAAGAGAAAACTGGAGAAGAAGTCTCATATTTATAGGTAGGAGGAGAGAGAAGGAATATGAGAGGGTAAAAAGACAACGGTTCGGGAAAGTGGTCATGATGAAAAATACCACGTTCTCATCCATGATTGGATGACATTAAATGAGGTAGCGTAATAACGGAACCTTTTGCACGTCTCAAAGCGTTGTGCATAGTAAATAGAGAATGTCGTCATTAAGACGGTTCATTTACTATTTTCTTTTAAAAGCAAATAGTTTTTAAGAAAACAAAGAGTCATACAATGTTTAACAAAACACTTATAAGGCCATTTAAAACATTTTATCACTAGAGATGAAAGATTTCAGTGAGAGTTTTAAGACATCAGTGTCAGTGATAAGAGAATCACTGAAACTGGCATTTAAAAACAAACTTTTTAATCACTGATTGAGAAAGGTTCAGTGATCGTTTTGATTTTTAAGAGCAAGTATAAAGATATACTTAGATATGGTCAATGATAAGAGAATCACTGAAACCAACTTTTAAAACTTTAGTCACTGAAGAAGAAAAGATTCAGTGAGGGTTTTAAGTTTAAGAAAACAGAAGAGTAATCATACATGAGAGAATAGATATATCTACTCAAAAGTTCAGTGTTAGAGATAGAGCACTGAATCATTTCACTTATTGAGTGATGTTTAATAGCTGAAGATTAATCTTCAGTGTTTAACATCCCCAATTCGCTGATCAAGATATTAAATCTTGTCTCATCAAGAGGCTTGGTGAAAAGGTCAGCGAGTTGATACTCAGTTGGAACGAAGTGAACTTCAATATCACCATTCATAACATGATCTCTGATAAAATGATATCGGATCTCAATATGTTTGGTCTTGGAGTGAAGTACAAGGTTGTTTGCAATAGCAAGAGCACTAGTGCTATCACAATAGATAGGAGTTTTTGAGAACTGAAGCTCGTAGTCTAGTAGCTGGTTTTTCATCCAAAGAATTTGGGCACAACAACTACCAGCGGCTACGTATTCAACTTCAGCTATTGATATGGACACTGAATTTTGCTTTTTGCTTGTGCAGCTCACCAACTTTCCATCTAGAAGCTGACAGCCTCCAGTGGTGCTTTTCCTATCAATTTTGCAACCTACAAAATCACTATCTGAATAACCGATTAGGTCAAAACCTGAACCGTTAGGGTACCAATGACCCATGTTAGGAGTTCCCTTAAGATATCTGAATATGCGTTTGACAGCAATCAGATGGGATTCCTTTGGTTCAGCTTGATATCTTGCACATAAGCAAGTGGAGTACATGATATCGGGTCGGCTAGCTGTAAGATACAGCAGGGAGCCGATCATTCCTCTATAAACAATAACGTTTATAGACTTTCCATTTGGATCCTTATTAAGAGAGAGTAGATGAGCCATTTGAGTCTTCATAGATGAACTGTTGGATAGATCAAACTTTTTCAACATATCTTGAACATACTTACTTTGGTTGATAAAGATACTTTTATCTGTTTGTTTGATCTAGACACCTAAAAAGAATGTTAGTTCTCCCATCATGCTCATATGATATTCTTTCTTCATGCATTCAGCGATACGAAAACATAAAGAGGGATTAGTGGAACCAAAAATAATATCATCGACATAAATTTGGACGAGAATGATGTGACCTTTAACTTTCCTAAGAAATAAGTTCTGGTCAATCTTTCCACGAGAGAATTTCTCATAGATGACAAAAGATGAAAGGGTGTCATACCAGGCACGATGAGCCTACTTTAACCCATAAAGAGCCTTATCCAACCTATAGACATGGTTTGGATACTTAGGGTCAAGGAACCCTGGAGGTTGTTCAACATAAACTTCCTCTTGAAGTTTTCCATTCAGGAAAGCGCTCTTTACATCCATTCTTCTTGTCTAGCCACAAGTGCAAAGGTCTCATCATATTCGATCCCTTCTTCTTGTCTATAACCCTGAGCAACAAGATGAGCCTTGTTGCGGGTTACCAAGCCATCTTCATCCAACTTGTTGCGATAGACCCATTTGGTGCCAATCACTGATTTGTCAGATGGACGTGGGATAATGTACCATAATTTGTTCCTATCAAA
Organism: Cynara cardunculus var. scolymus; assembly: GCF_001531365.2. Lineage (NCBI taxonomy): Eukaryota > Viridiplantae > Streptophyta > Magnoliopsida > Asterales > Asteraceae > Cynara > Cynara cardunculus. Next base: position 23,524 of record NW_020200981.1, read on the forward strand.
CTCAATGAGCTCCTCTTGTGTAACAGCCCAAGCCACCCGTAGCTGGATATTGTCCGCTTTGCCCGCAAACCGCAAGGGTCACGGCTTTAAAATGCGTCCAACCAGATGAGGTCTCAACTCCCTTATAAGGCGAGCTTCGTTCTCCTCACCAACCGATGTGGGACTCAGGTTATCCCTCCCCAACTGGGAAACACAGTGCCCCCGCTGTGCACACCGGTCCAGGCACTGGCTCTGATACCATATGTAACAGCCCAAGCCACTCGTAGCTGGATATTGTCCGCTTTGCCCGCAAACCGCAAGGCTCACGGCTTTAAAAACGTCCAACCAGATGAGGTCTCAACTCCCTTATAAGGCGAGCTTCGTTCTCCTCACCAACCGATGTGGGACTCAGGTTATCCCCCCAACTGGGAAACACAGGGCCCCCGCTGTGCACACCAGTCCAGGCACTGGCTCTGATACCATCTGTAACAGCCCAAGCCACCCATAGCTGGATATTGTCTGCTTTGCCCGTAAACCGCAAGGCTCACGGCTTTAAAACGCGTCCAACCAGATGAGGTCTCAACTCCTTTATAAGGCGAGCTTCGTTCTCCTCACCAACCGATGAGGGATAACCTGAGTCCCACATCGGTTGGTAAGGAGAACGAAGCTCGCCTTATAAGGGAGTTGAGACCTCATTTGGTTGGACGCGTTTTAAAGCCGTGTGCCTTGCAGTTTGCGGGCAAAGCGGACAATATCCAGCTACGGGTGGCTTGGGCTGTTACAGATGGTATCAGAGCCAGTGCCCGGACTGGTGTGCACAGTGGGGACGCTGTGTTTCCCAGTTGGGGAGGGATAACCTGAGTCCCACATCAGTTGGTGAGGAGAACGAAGCTCGCCTTATAAGGGAGTTGAGACCTCATCTGGTTGGATGCTTTTTAAAGCCGTGAGCCTTGCGGTTTACGGGCAAAGCGGACAATATCTAGCTACGGGTGGCTTGGGCTGTTACAGATGGTATCAGAGTCAGTGCCCGGACCGGTGTGCACAGCGGGGGCGCTGTGTTTCCCAGTTAGGGAGGGATAACCTGAGTCCCACATCGGTTGGTGAGGAGAACGAAGCTCGCCTTATAAGGGAGTTGAGACCTCATCTGGTTGGATGCTTTTTAAAGCCGTGAGCCTTGCGGTTTGCGGCCAAAGCGGACAATATCCAGCTACGGGTGGCTTGGGCTATTACAGATGGTATCAGAGTCAGTGCCCGGACCGGTGTGCACAGCGGGGGCGCTGTGTTTCCCAGTTGGGGAGGGATAACCTGAGTCCCACATCGGTTGGTGAGGAGAACGAAGCTCGCCTTATAAGGGAGTTGAGACCTCATCTGGTTGGACGCGTTTTAAAGTCGTGAGCCTTGCCGTTTGCGGGCAAAGCGGACAATATCCAGTTACGGGTGGCTTGGGCTGTTACAGATGGTATCAGAGCCAGTGCCCGGACCGGTGTGCACAGCGGGGGCGCTGTGTTTCCCAGTTGGGGAGGGATAACCTGAGTCCAATATCGGTTGGTGAGGAGAACGAAGCTCGCCTTATAAGGAAGTTGAGACCTCATCTAGTTGGATGCGTTTTAAAGCCGTGAGCCTTGCGGTTTGCGGGCAAAGCGGACAATATCCAGCTACGGGTGGCTTGGGCTGTTACATCTTGCATGGAAAGGACCCAACTAGGGTCAGAGATAGCATCATTGATTTTCTTGGGTTCAACTAAAGAAAAGAAGTTGACAAAGAGATAGATATTACCCAGACCATGACGTGTCTTGATACCTGCATCTGGATCACCAAGAATTTGATGAATTGGATGGGTCTTTAATCCATCGTTGAGCCGGTAGAGGAATTTCATCTGAATAAGCGAGTTCAGGAACAGAAGATGAGGCTTCAGCAGTATTATCTTCAGCAATAGGGACTATCGCCAAAGGAGCCTCAAATTCAGCGACTGAAACATGTTCAGAAACTGAAGGCATTTCATTCACTGATTGATTAGTGTTTGAAGTAGAAGGAGGGACACAGCCAATGGGCACGATAGTGATCTCTGAAGAAGATGTGTTGGAGTGACTAGCTGTAACTAGAATGATGAGTGGACCATCTTCAGATTCATGAGATTTAGTGTTGAGAGGAGCACTGGAGCAAGCTTCAGGTTGTCTATAGTAAGAGAACATCCAATTTTCTAATTCATCCTCATCATTTAAGACAGGTTTTGAATTAGCTGATTGAGATTCGTCAAAGGTGACATGAATAGATTCCTTTATCGTTTGTCTTCGTTTGTTGCATACTCTGAAGGCTTTGGATACTGAAGAATATCCAAGAAAGATTCCTTCATCAGCTTTGGGATCGAACTTTCCAAGTTGGTCGCGATTGTTGAGAATGTAACAAGTACAACCAAGTATGTGAAGAAAGCTTATAGAAGGATTTCGTCCATGGAAGAGTTCATAGGCCGTCTTCTTGAACCTCTTTACGATCAGAGATCGGTTTTGAGTGAAACAAGCGGTGTTGAAAGCTTCAGCCCAAAATTGAGTAGGGAGATGGGATTCGCTGAGCATTGATCGAGCAGCCTCAATGATTGTTCGATTTCTTCTTTCAGCGACCCCATTCTGCTGAGGAGTTCTCACTAAAAAAAAGTTGTGAGAGATTCCCTTGTCCTCAAAGAAGTTATCCATAGTACTGTTTTTGAACTCAGTGCCATGATCACTTCTAATAGATCGTACTTTAACATTGTTGGGTTTGAGTATGAGCATTATTGTTGTATTCAAGTTTCTCCATATCTTACATGTTTTTGTAATAGTGTAATTTTATTACTTCCTTAGTATAAATAGTATTTTCCTTTGTAATTGTCAATATCAAGTCATTAGCAGATTGTAATCAGATTTAGAGCTGTAATTCTCTCTCTCAATCAAGGAAATTACATTTGGTGATCTGTTCTTTCTATTCTTACATTCATCGTGTTCTTGAAGATTGATATCACATTTGTATGAAATTTGGACTTCACAAACATTGTTTAGTACTCCTATCTTCTTGATGAACGAAATGATTTCTTCAGGTGCTTCATCTTTGGATCTGAGAAAGAAGACCCAAGTGTACCTGGCATACTCATCAACAATGACGAGTGTAAACTTCTTTCCAGCTAGGGATTGCACGTTGACTAGACCAAAGAGATCCATATGCAATAGCTGAAGAGGTGCAGTCACTGAAGAGATTTGCTTAGACTTGAAGCTAGCTCTTGTGTGTTTTCCTTTTTCACATGCTGAGCAAAGAGATTCCTTTGCAAAAGAATGTTGAGGAAGACCAGTGACAAGATCATTTCTTGATAGCTCGCTGAGTGTCTTGAAGTTGAGATGAGAAAGTCGTTTGTGCCATAGCCAGTTAATATCTGACGAGGCTTTTGAGAAGAAATAGCTATTCTCAGTGAGAGAGGAATTCATATTGATGATATATACATTCTCTAGACGAGAACCGGTTAAGGCAACCTTATCATCTTTGTCAAGAA
>NW_020200981.1:27089-41341 GCF_001531365.2 Cynara cardunculus var. scolymus
TGGTATATCCTTTTCCGTTACCTCCAAAGGTTACGGAAGGTCCTCTTTCTTCCTTGAAATGAGTTAGCAGTGATTTATCTTCAGTCATATGTCTTGAACATCCGCTGTCAAGATACCATATACCTTTGACGTCCTGCACAAGGAAACAAATTAAGAATGCTATAGGTACCCAGCTATTGGGGTCCAGCTTTGTTAGAGGCTTCATCCTCTGATGCTGAAGAATCAATATCAGTAGATGGCATCACTAAACCTTAAGAGGTTTGAGTGGAGAGAGGACCAACCTCTGACACTACTAAAGTAGTTTCAATGGAAGTCTTCATTGAGCCTGACGAAGAGGTATCAGTGGTAGGGAGTACAACATCTGATACTGAAGTTGTCTTTGTTGAGCCTGATGAAGAGACTCCAGCGGTAACCTTCACTTTGGTTGCTTTTGCAGCCTTAGTGGATGATTTCACCTTGGTTGATTTCTCAGCCTTAGTTTATTTCTTTGCCCGTGGCTGGTGAACCAGCCTTAATGGCAAAAGGACACTTGCTGGCAATATGTGTTTCCTCACTGCAGTGTTTACACTTCCTAAAGCTTAGAGTAGCTTTAGGGCCAGGAAGTATCAGACTAGAAGCGGGACCAGCTCCAAGGATTCCGTTCTCATTGGTTTTAGGAGGAACCTTTGAGGAATTGGATTCCATAGGTGAAAAGTTCACCTTGAGCTGAGACTTGGATTTCTGAAAGCGTTCGGATTTCCTAGTCCCTTAAGAGGAAGAAGCTTTACAAGCTGAAGGAATAGACCTTGATCTATTAGACTTGTTAGACTTCTTCAGAAGGGATGCTATGACAACGAATTTACCTTTGTCTTTGCAACCAGAACTCATAGGAGTTCCTTCAAGATGACTCTTAGTAAAAGAAGAAGACTGAGAGGAAGAAGTGTTAGAAATAGAAGAGACAAAGGTGCCAAATTTAAGCATGGACCTGTCTGTAACACGTTCTTCCTGATCACAAGAGAATCCTAGACCAGTCGTTATCTTGGCGGGGATCTGAGCGTTAATGATCTCAGAGGCTTTGATGGAAGCTTTACACCACCCTTCAATGGTAGCTTTCTCAGTCTTGAGTTCAGTGATTGCTCACTAACGCTCAGCGATAGTCTTCTCATGTTCAACGGTGATGGCTTGCTTTACAATAACCTGATCCTTAAGATTTTCCTCGACATAGGTCAGTTCTTTGATCTTAGAATGGAAAATCTTCAATTGCTCTTGAAGATAAACATTAAGCATTTCTGCTTTCAATTTGCAATTGAGAGCATTGTAAAGGTCAACCGTCAACGTATCCAGTGCAGAAAGATTGGAAGAAGAAGAGGGTTCATTCAGGGAACATACTTGAGTAGTAGAAAAGGTAGATGGCTCAGAGGAAGTAGATGCTTCTGAAGATCCTTCATCTGCATCTATGGCCATCAAGCAGATATAGGTTGTATCCTCTTCATCTGAGGATGATTCATCGAATGACTCAGCCTAGTCATGCTCTTCAGCGACAAGGCCTTTAGCCTTACACTGGTTGTTCATCACCTTCCTATATTTCTCCTTCAGTGTCAAGTACTTTTCATCTTTGGTCTTGAAGGAGGAGGGTGCTTTGGAAGATGGCATCGTAGTCTTCTTTGATCTGTATTCACCTGCAAAATGTCCGGGCTAGTGACAGTTGTAGCAGATAGCTAAAGCCTTGTCTATTCTTTTAGACTTTGGTTTTTCCCTGAGGGACAGCTAAGGAGATCTGTGGAAGTTGCTTTTACTGGCGAACCTTCTAAAAGACTTAGTCAGGAGGGCCAGGGATTCATCAAAATCTGCTAAGTCAGATTCTGAAATATCCTTAGAGATAGAAGAGTCTATCTCCGTGATAACAACAGGATGAAGAGAACAAACAAAAGGGGTAGAAGAAGTTTTAGCTGAAATTTCGGAGATCAAAGCCAAAGGAGAGCTTTTCATTTCCCTGGAATCTTTTACAAGATTTCTCTTTAGTTGACGAGATTGCTCATGGTTAAGCAGAATCCTGAACAAAGTAGAAAGAGAAAGAGTGGACATGTCATTGGACATCTTGAGACACATGGAAAAGGGGTCCCAAGACTCATGAAGACATTCCAGGAACTTAGTTAAAGTTTCCGAGTTGGAATATTCCCTACCGACAGCCCTAAGATCAATAAAGAGGCAGTTAAATCGTTGATGTACTTCGGACAACGTCTCAGACTTTCCACAAAGAAAGCTTTCATACTGTCTTACTAGATTGATCTTTCTGGTCTCTTGAACCTGAGTGGTTCCTTCATRTTGGACACAAAGTGTGTCCCACATGGATTTAGAGGTTTTGAGCTTCATCACTGAGTGATAAATCTCATCGGGAAGAGACATAGCCATTATAAACCGAGCACGCGTATCTATAGCTATTTTCTTCTTGTCTTGATTGCTCCATTGATGTGGAGCTTTGGAATCTGCCGTTTAGCAATCACGGTAGTCGTAGCTGTTGCTGGAACAGCCAGAGCAATAGCAAATGAAATATATGGTCCATTTTCTATGTAATGTGGAATTTCAGGATCCACACCTTCAAGAAAGAGGGACATCCAATTCTTCCAGAGACTTAAATTGTCACGGACAAACCGGGGAGGTTTGGCAAGAGAGCCGTTGTCATGTGTGTGTGTTTATAATTTGTAAAGCCATTTGTAAGCGGTAAAGTTATCTAAGGAAAGAGATAAACTAATACAGAAAACAGCTAAACAGATAGAGAGAAGAAATCACTGCTCTGATACCACTTGTTGGTCCCTTGAGGGTCTACAAGATAAGTAAAACAGTTTGTAGAAGGGGGGGTGAATACAAACACAATATTTTCAAATTTAAAATGAATATTGATAAAGAAGATCAATACAAATTTTACAAGATTGTTTGCGGAAAGATAAGGTAAGAAAACCTATCTAAACAATCTTTGGTTACATACAAATTCTTACCAGATAAGATAATAAATGTTGTAAAGAGAAGATCATTTACTTAAGCTAGAAAATGCTCAAAGTAAGAATTAGGTTTAGAGAGTGAGTTGCACGCACTCTACCTGGAGAAGAAACACTTCTATTTATACGCAGTGCATTAAATGAACATTTAATGCAATATGGTAGGGTTAGAGTGCGTGTCAAGCCTTAAGAGGAAGGCTTGTCCTTTACCAAAGTGAATAGTACAAAAAGCATTATTCATGGGCATACATCCTTACCTAAAGTTGGTGGACAATAGAGTCGACTAATCGGCTCCGTACCGTACCAACATTTAGAAGGGTATGGGTTTGTCCATTGTGTGCATAAGGACAAGACAACAACAATCGTGCTAAGAAAGCTTCCTTTAATCGCTAAATGCTGGAATAACCTGAAGGTCTCTTCAGCATTCGCTGAGGCTTGAGCAGTCTTCACACATATGTAGACGGGCTTGTAATCACTGAGTACCGCTTCAGATCACGTACTCGTCGGTCTCTAATCTTCAGTTTCAGTCTTCGACATTAGCTGAATGTTCTTTGGTGTGAGTGTTGTCTTCTTGAAGTATTGCTGTCTCTGATCAATTTACAATACAAGTTCTTCAGCGATCACTGAACAGGTTCAGTTATGATCGTTGGAACTAAAAAGACGGAAACATAAATACAACGTATAAGTGAAAAGGGATTATTATCAAATCACTGAGAGAGAGGATCAACAGCTTTAAATCGGGAAGGGTGTTGACCGATTTATCTCTAAATCGCCCATAATGTCGTACGATTTAGAGTTGGTCAGAATTTGATATATATATATATATATATATATATATATATATAATAATAAATCGCTTGGTATGTTGTCCGGATTGATAAATCGGACAAAGGGTTTGAACGGTTTAAGGTTAAACCGGACACATGTTGTCCGGTGTAGCCTCAAATCGAACATAGTATCATGCGATGTAAGTGTTAGTGGGATTTGGGAAATATAAATCAGTTAATGATATTGAACGGAGAAGTAGGAATACGACCAAGAGGTGTCCGGATTAGTAAATCGGACAAACGTCTTGTTTTGACCGGATTAGTAAATCGGACAACTTGAATAGTGTCGTCCAGATTGGTTAAACCGGCCAAGGCTTGACCGGGTTTGGAGTATGTTACTTGAATAGCTGAATGATTGGCTTGAAAATGGAAAGGTACTGATAATTATGTTCTTATTTGTTCATATATATGAAAAATTGTTTACATAAGGTTTTGGTGATTTTCACCCTGCAATAACATAAAAAGGGTAACTCACTAGACTTTTTGGTCTAACACTCGTTTTGTGATTTTAAATATGTATTGCAGGAGGTGCAGATGGTATGGGAAAGGGGAAAATGTGATAATTCCCTATGTGCATATTTGCTGGAAGATTTGGCTATGCTATGTATAATTTTGTTAGAAAAATGTGGAATAGTACAAGAATTGTATTTTGAATTTTTGGATCATGTATTCTGTACTGGTAGATTCTTATACTAAGGGACCTATGTGGTGTATAAATATGTATTTCTTATGTATGAAGTACGTGTTACATGCAATGTGTGGTATGAGGTGTTACACCTATGGCTAGGGCCGGCCCTGTGGTTGAGATATATTATAGAGAGAGAGGGGGGGAGGGTTAGAGGAAAACCCCAAAAATTAAAAGACTGAGGAATACCTTAGTGAACTATTCTTCTAGACGGTATGCACATGTGCATACAAGTAAATTGTAACCAATTTGTCTGGTGCATAACATGTACACATGCATAAAAAACAAAAAACAACTTCAATTATCTATATGCACATGTGCATACTGTCCAGATGAATAGTTACTAGGTTGTTCCTCAACTTTTCATGTTTTTACGGTTTTCCTCTGAACAACTTCAATTATCTATATGACTAGGATTTAATGTAGTGATTAACGTATATTTGTTTCACAATGTGTTTGTTTCACATGTATTCAGTTCACAATATGAAACTTTGGGTGTGTTTGTGAAATTAAAAAAATATACGTAAAGAGTTTCACATTGTTAACTAAGTACATGTGAAACAATCATATTGTGAAGTAAATATATGCTAATCAATATATTAAATATTATATTTAGATGAAAAAAAATCATATAAAATAAAATTTTAAAGTAGAAGTTCTTATGCTTTACATTTCACAATATATATATATATATATATATATATATAAAGAGAGAGAGAGAGAGAGAGAGAAAGTTTGTTTCAAATACAACACGTCATATTTGTACAACCAATGCAACTCAATAAATTGAAAAATTTATGAAAATGATGAGAGTTCATTTATTATGATTTAAATATTTATGAAAGATGAATAAGGTTCATTGATTATGATTAATACTTTATATTATGAAATAATCATGACTTCTATGAAATTGAGAGAAACAGACAAAACGAGACACAATTTTATTCACATAAATCATTCAAAAATATCATACATAAAAAAAAAACATAAAATTATTTTAGAAACGAGACTAATTACTATTTTGAATTGGGTCAAATTATTTGTTAAGAATATAACTATAACAAAACACTATTTTTAATAGTCTCTTCTAGATTTATTTTCTTTTTAACTTTAATTAATTCATAAAAGCTTATCAAGTTTTATATGAATTTCACTATTTTTAATACACTTTTGACAAGAAATTTTTTTCACTATTTTCGTTAAATAAGACACACAATATTCACGATCAATCCATTATTTTTTCACCATTTTCTCTTTATTTTCTGGATTCATGTTTTTATCACATATGATTTGTTACATTTAACATATGATCTGTTATATATCACATATGTTTTCTCTCTAAATTTTTGAACATATCACATATGATAATATGCATGTGGGTATAAGTCACATATTATCATATGTGATAATATTTGCATCAAATGAGATTTCTAAATATAAACATACATAAGGACATATGATTAACAAAATATTTACAATTATCACATACGATTCATATAATTATTTAACAAATTATTATATGTGATTAAAATTTATAATCAAATTGTTATAGATTTATCTTTGTGATGAAACTGGTTTATTAAGAATTATTAGAAATCGGTTTAAGAAAACTGGTTTATTAAAAAATTATTAGAAATCGGTTTCAGAAACAAACTTAATCCCGAATTATTAGGGATTATTATCACAGTTATAAATAATGTTACGCTTTTTAATTTAATTTAATATTGTTTATTTTATCTATTTATTAAATAAGACATGTAAGTTATATTTCTCTTTGCCTTCTCCTAAATTAATTGTTTCTCACATGATATCTCTCTCTCTCTATATATATATAATATAGGAACGATTAAATTTAAATTGTCCAATTTGTATAAACCGTACAAACCATTCTCATCCGTCGATTTCATTATTTAATCTTATGAATTTTTTTATGAAATAGTTTAATTGTGAAATTGTTTCATATACTATTTTTTTTTGATGAAGTTGTTTCATATATGGTTATGAAATTTTAATGAAACTATTTCATGTATTTCTTTAAATTTAAAATAATGTAGATGATACTATCCATGATTAACATCTTCTATAATAAAAATGATTAATCAAGCTCTCATAATTACAAAGAAATGAGCAAAATGAAATATGATTGGTTGAATGAGATTTGTACGGTTTGTACAAATAACGTGGTTTGCAAAGTAAATCTACTTTAAAATGATTTGTATTAAAATCGTTTACTTTGCAAACCACGTTATAGGACACATTTTCAAATATTGTCCTATAAAATTGCTAATGACACGTTTTGCATTAAAAGTGTTCTAAAAGACTTATTAAGACGCTCAAAATTGTCATATAAACTTATTATAACGCCTTTAGATATGACACTTCATTTTTTAGTTTTAAAAATTAAGTCTTATAGAATAATGCATTAAGACACTTAATTGTTTTTATGCCCTATAAACCTGATTTTATTATAAAGTGGATTGGTTTGTATAAATTTGGTTGTAAATTTTATGGATTCAAAGTTCAAAAACAATTCTATTTACGATTACGATGAAAACCAAATAATTTTTAATCGTTTTAAATAGTTATCGGTTTTATATATTAGAATTAATTTAGATGCGCATGTGAGAATGATCCGCCAAGGGTCCACACCATTATAAAAAAGCTCCGTTCATTTTCACCTTTTTTTTCAAATTTCACCTTTTAGAAAATTGTTTCTATAACTTTATCTTTTAAAGTAATTTTTTAAAATTTTGAAACCATTTTTACCGTCAATAACAAGACATCTTAAAATAATTAATTTTAATCAAGAAATTTATTATAATAAGTTTCTTTTTCTTATTAATTAAGGGGTCGTTTACCAAACGTTTATCCAGATAAGTACTTACCAAGTCACATTACGTTACAGGATGATTATGGTGAAAACCAATAATCTTACCCGGTAAAAAGGAGAGACAAGGACCGAGAGTCTTACATAGTAAGTGAGGGCGACGACTCTTACCATGGTAAATGCTTATTGGGTAAATTGTTACATATGATGTTGTTTTGGAGGACTAAAGTCTTGCCCGGTAAGTAACTGCAGTGTTAAATTTTACCGGTAAGCGCTTATCGGTAAGTGTCTGGTAAACGGCCCCTAAGTTATATGCTAAGCTCTTTACTCTCATCCGCCAAATAATAGGTCTTGACTCAAATAACCATTTTCGATTCCAAATTGACTTTCTAATCATTTTGTCTTCCATGTTTAGCCAAAATGTTACGACTTCCATAATATCCACGCGGATAGATCAACCAGTGTGGTGTAGTTTTGTTTGGATTTTTTACATTCCGTATTTTAAAGTTTTTATCTTGAGTAATAAAGCTTTAAACTTTATTAGTTTTATTTATCTTTTGTTTATTAATAAAGCTTTAAACTTTATTAATATAAAGATTTAAACTTTATTTGATGTGGACTTATATCAAACTATTTTCAACATGCTGTATTTGTTCCAAGAAGTAAGGTGACGTTTGGTTCACATAATGCAATATGTCAAAATTAAAATTTGTCAAAGAAATTGAAATCTTAAGGAATTGAAATGGAATTTTATTATTTACAACCATGCGTTTTGGTTGGTTGATTAAATATTATAGTGGTGGGGTAGAGGCCGTAGTGGTGGAGGTGGCGGTGACAACGACGATGGTTGCAGTTGCGGTGGTGATGAAGACTGTGGTGGCGGTGGCAATGGTTGCTACAGTGGTGGTGATCACAACGGTGGTGGGGGTGTGGTTGAAGGCGACAATGATAATGATGGTGATGGTGATGGTAGCGGTGACGACGGGTGATGGTAGCAACGACGATGACGACGATGGGTGGTGGCAGCGACAACGATGGGTGGTAGTGGCAATGGCGACATTCATCTTGGTGGGATGGAATTGAATGACGTAATACAAAGTGTATAATAGTTTTTCGTAAAAGATGGTAGGATGGAATTGAAATTCGCTGCTAGAACTTGGGATGGCAAAAAACCCGAAATCGATGGTGAAAACCGAAAACCAAAACTTTTGGGTCGGGTTCAGGGACATCTTATCGGGGATGGGACGGGGATAAATTCGGGGATTTTAACGGGGGCGGGGACGGTGATCACTGGCCCGACCCGATATGTATATATATATATATATTAATTATAATTTATATACATACATATATATATTAATTATAATTTATATACATACATATATATATATATATATTTAAAATATCATTAAAAGAAAATAGTAACATTAAAATTTAAAAGACTTTTATCCACTTTACCTTAACAACACAAATAAAGCTCACGAAAAAGTCTAGTTTATTTGTCTAAAATCATGATTTTAGTTGTATGATGATTGAATTTCTGTTTAGTTTCATATTGTAATCTAATCCATTGTTTGTAATTGGTTCGATTATGTTTGAGACATTTAAACTTACATCTTTAAAAAAATTGTAATTTACTTTTAATTGTGAAATTTAGCATATTGTAAATTTTTTTGGATCGGTTTCGAGTTTCGGTTTCGATTATAACCAACAGTGAACGGGAAAAAGAGGATTTTTACTCTTAAGGATTCCCCAACAGGGATCTGGGAAACCGCGGGGACCCTATAGGGATCCCCGATAAGATCCCTAACAGGGATTGAGGTGGTTACGGAAACGGTTTTAGCTATCGCTTTCAGGGACGGGGATACAAATACCCGACCCAAACCCGACCCGTTTCCATTCGTAGCTAGAACCTAACAAATTGACATTCCACCATTTGTGGAATTCGAATTCCTTATGAAATCTCAAAAAAAGAACCAAACATAAAATTTAAATTTGGAGTTGACCATTCCAATTCCTTCAAATTCTTCATGACTCCAACCAACCAAATCCACCTAAGTGTTTTACACTGTAATAAATATATTAGTATAAATATACTCGTATGAGCATATATTTGTGATCAAAAATTTAAAACTTTGGTTAGAAAACAGAAAGGAAAACATATCATGAATAAAATAATAAAAAAGATATTTATTATGAATAATATTTATGATTATTTAGTGTGTTTATCATTAATAGTAGGTTCTTCGGGTTCTCAATGAAACCCACTCCACACACATACACATACATATATGTGTATATGTACATACATATGTATACGTAGATACATACGTGTATATATATATATGTGTGTGTGTGTGTGTATATATACTAGTTGTCTACCCGCACAATGCGTCGAGATGTAAAAAGTTCTTTAAGATTTATTAATTTTCATATCTCAAATACTTTCAAGATTTATGTAACAAAAACTATAAGTCCACTTTGATAATCAATCTTCAATAATCTTCGATATTCATGGCAATCTTCAAGATATTCAATAAGAACAATAGAAGGAGATGAGAGAGAAAGTCAAAGCTTCAAAGATTGGTCAAACTCTATATTACGTAAATGAATTTACAATTAAGCTCTACAACAATTACACTAAGAAAATACTATTTATAGGGTCAAACATGAAAACCACTAGTCAAAGTCAAACTACATTAGAAAAGTCAAACACGATGTCTATTTAACAATTATAGACAATTTTACCTTTCAAGACGAATACAATTTAACACAGAAATTCAGTCATAACATTTTCCCCCTTTGTATTCAGCCGTGAAAGAATTTGCGCGCGTTGAATCTGTAACGCCCCAACCCACACATTGCATGTAACACATATTTCATACGAAAGAAATACATATTATTCCATTGAGGTCCCTTAGTACAAGAATCTAACATGACCAAATACAAGGTCCAAAAATTCAAAATACATTTCTTGTACTAAACAATCAAAACTGTATATCAAAACAGATCTTCAAGCAGAAATGCATATAGGAAAATATTAAATTTTCCCCTTTCCCTTACTGTCCGTACCTCCTGCAACACATAGTTAAAATCACAAAACGAGGGTTAGACCGAAAGGTCTAGTGAGATACCTTATTTATGTTATTGCAGGATGTAAATCACCAAAATATTTATGAAAAACAATTATTCATATATAAAAATATATATATACAAATATATGAACAAATAGGAACATAAACCCAAATCCTTTCCATTTATTAAACAAAGCATTCAGCTATACAAATCTCATACCTCTGAATCAATCAGGTCTCATATAATGCCTTTTTTAAACCTTCTCAAATTTAATAAAGATTATATAAAGTTTTAGGCCAAACCTGATGTTTTCTCCTCAATAACATCTAGACTATAATTTCCAATAAGAACCTTAATCCTAAATCTTTAAATCACAAAGAAATAAAGATTCCAGATCACGGTAGTCTTAAAGGATATAATAGAAAGAGTTATATCATTCAACACACATGCAAATGCTACCCTTATATCTAAATGTACACCTCTCCTTGATATGCCACGTCTATCCCATGGTACACCTCTTATTGATATGACACCCTTATCCTATGGTACACCTCTCCTTGATATGCCACCTTTATTTCTTCATCAAAAATTTTCACAAAATAATTTCAAATTGACCGTAGTCATTGAAATTATTATCAATACAAAAATCATTTATTTCAAAACTTCCTTTTTATGATAAAATAACATTTCTTATAAAAAACACAAGATATCACTTCAAATCCGGTTAACTTCATTTAGCCGGACTTCATCTCCGGTCAACAATCTGGATGACACATCGCATAAACTTTGTCCGGTTTAATACTTAGGATTAATTCCAACTTTTATCCGGATAACAAGTCCGGACAACACATCGCATAAAGCTTGATCGATTTAATACTTGGAATCAAAAATCAACTTTGTCCGGATATCAAGTCCGGACAATACCCGGTTCACCCTTTGACCGATTTAAAATAATCCGGACAACATAACGTCCAACCTTTGTCCGATTTAAAGCAATCCGGACAATACCTCGTCCACCCTTTGACCGATTTAAAATAATCCGGACAACATATCGTCCAACCTTTGTTCGATTTAAAGCACTCCGGACAATACCTCGTCCACCCTTTGACCGATTTAAAACAAGTCAGCCAAGCTTTGTCCGGATAAAACCCTTAAGTAAAATTCATTGATTTCATTCCAACAATAAACAAGATTCATATAAAACCAGTAGAAATTTTATGCAAAAGAGTTTAGAAATTACTCACCTTATCAATCTTTTGGAATCAAATACTTGAAATTAGCATGATCTTGCAATCCGGTCAACTCTCTTCTTTAAATCACACAATCTTTTTCAAAAGGCAAGAAGAAGAAAATGGAGGCTAAGCCCTCCTTTTATACTTTTCCTTTTAGAGAAAGTCGGCTAACTTCACATAGCCACGTGCATGCATACATACACCATGTATACACTTATGCACACATGCACACACACATGCATGCATACATATATTATGTATATATATATAGATATATATATATATATATATATACCATGCATACATATAAATATATGACATATGCATTTCATATTATGCACATTTTCACATCCCAGCATGATCAAACGTAATAATTTATTATGCTATCACGTAATCATTTAATCAGATAATCACATATTATTTACCTTGGATGATAACCAGGATCCGGTTATCACATTATCCACCCCTCAAAAGAACTCCGTCCCGGAATTCCTTTAATCAAAAAGCCATGGGTATTCTGATCTCATCTTTGATTCTAATTCCCATGTTGCTTCCGGTCCTTTGTGAAACTTCCACTGAATTTTCACCAGACTTATTTCTTTGTTTCTCAACAACCTGATCTTTTGGTCAATTACAGCTTTTGGTGTTTCTACAAAATTCAGCTTACTGTCTAATTGAATTTCTGGCAATTGTATAGCTAGACTCGGATTAGCCAAACCTTTCCGCAGATTCGACACATGAAAAGTGTTGTGAATCAGACTCAGCTCTTCTGGCAGCTCTAACTGATATGCTACTGGCCCAATTCGCTTACATATTCTGAATGGCCCCACGTACCTTGGACTGAGCTTTCCTTTCTTTCCAAATCTGATAACACCCTTCCATGGTGAAACTTTTAACATTACAAAATCACATATATCAAACTCAATTGACTTTCGACGATTATCTGCATAACTTTTCTGGCGATCTTGTGCTGTTTTGATTCTTTCACGGATCTGTTCAATCTTTTCAGAAGTTTCTTGGACAATTTCAGGACCTGTCAGTTGTTTTTCAACCACTTCATTCCAACACAATGGCGTTCGGCATTTGCGTCCATACAACACTTCATACGGTGCCGCTTGGATACTGGAATGGTAACTATTGTTATACGCAAACTCTATTAATGGCAAGTGATCTTCCCATGATCCCCCGAAATCAATAATACAACTTCTCAACATATCTTCGAGAGTTTGAATAGTTCTTTCACTCTTCCCATCAGTCTGCAGATGATAAGCTGTACTTAATCGGATTTCAGATCCCAAAGCTTTCTGTAATCCTCCCTAGAACTTTGAAGTAAATCGACTATCTCTATCAGAGATAATAGACAAGGGAACACCGTGTCTGGTAACAATTTCTTTGATGTAAATCTGCGCTAGCTTTTCTAAAGAGTATTTCTCTCTTATTGGTAAAAAAGAGCAAATTTAGACAAACGATCCACAACTAACCAAATTGCGTCATACCCCTTTGGAGTTCGTGGTAACTTCATAACAAAATCCATGGTGATGTGATCCCATTTCCATACAGGTATTTCCAAAGATTGAAGGCTTCCATAAGGCTTTTGATGTTCAATCTTGACCTGTAAACATGTTAGACACTGTTCCACATACCGAGCTATATCTCTTTTCAATCCTGGCCACCAATAAAAAGGTTTTAAATCTCGATACATCTTATTGGTGACTGGATGGATAGAGTATCGGGATTTATGGCTTTCATTTAATATCATACTTCTGATATCTCCAAAATATGGTACCCAAATTCGCCCTTGAAAGCACATTAGTACTTCATCCTTCTGTTCCAAGGTTGAGATCATCTTTCCCAACTTTTCTGATTTGATAAGATCTTCTTTCATTGCTTCCTTCTGACATCTCAGAACTTCTTTATGAATATCAGGGATCAAATTCATTCTCATTGCTACTGCTTTAATGGTTCCACTCTTTTTCTTCCTGCTCAAAGCGTCAGCCACCACGTTAGCTTTTCCTGGGTGGTAAAGAATTTCACAATCATAATCATTAACTAACTCAATCCACCGACGCTGTCGCATATTTAATTCTTTCTGACCGAACAAATGCTATAGACTCTTATGATCTGTGTAAATTTGGCACTTTGTTCCYAGAAGATAATGCCTCCAGATTTWWAGAGCGAACACTACCGCAGCTAACTCCATATCATGAGTCGGATACTGCTTCTCATGATCTTTCAATTGTCTTGACGCATAAGAAATCACTTTTCCTCTTTGCATCAGAACGCATCCTAATCCTAACTTTGAAGCATCGCTGTATACCACAAAGTCTTCGGATCCATCTGGTAAAGTTAACACCGGCGCACTACAGAGGTGATCCTTTAATAGTTGGAAAGCTTCTTGTTGTTCTTTTTCCCACTGAAACTTAATATTCTTTCGAGTTAATTTGGTTAATGGCACGGCTATTTTAGAAAAGTTTTGAATAAACTTCCGATAGTAACCTGCCAAACCCAAAAAGCTACGGACTTCAGACGGATTTTTCGGAGCTTCCCATCTTGCATCTGCTTCTATTTTTACTGGATCTACTTGTACTCTGGCTTCTGAGATAACATGACCCAAAAATTGAACTTCTCTTA
>NW_020200981.1:42286-44186 GCF_001531365.2 Cynara cardunculus var. scolymus
GGAAGTTCACAATCCTCAATAACAATAATACAGTTATTAAACACACTAGTAACAGTTTCTTGACTATTAGCAGTATCAACTACTAACTCATCATTAAGTAGCATAGAATTCAAACATGCAGTTTGAGCAAACAATGGTGATACAAACGAAAAGTTTGCACCAAAGTCAAATAACACTTTAGCACGTATTGAATTTAAGAGGAATGTACCTGTTACTACATCTGGTGATACTTCTGCTTCGTTCTTAGTCATCTGGAAGATCGTCCCCGCGCCCCTCCTTGTCCTCCTCTGTTTACAGTAGGCCTTCCCCGAGTACCCGACGCATTACTCCCCATTGTTAACTACGGAGTTCTTAACAATGGACAATTCGGTCGAATATGATATGGAGAATTGCAATTAAAACATCTTCTGTTAGCTGGGCAATTTCTAGACAGATGACCTGCTTCACCGCACTTATAACATTTCCTTGGGTCCATCTTACATTCACCCTGATGAATTTGTCGGCACTGTGAGCAGACTTTCTCACTGATCTTCTACTCAGATCTCTTATCATATCTAACAGTTTTCGGTCCTCGAAAAGATGAAGGCCCCTCCCATTTTCTTTTCTCAACAACCTTTCCTTCTGATTGTCTATTCTTATTTTGTTCGGTCACCTCAGCTGCATCTACTGTTAATGGAAAGATATTGGGGTTATAACAAATTCTCTAATTGAAGATTTCAAACCCCAAATATACCTCTCTATCTTCCTGGATTCAGTTGAAACATATTGTTCAGCAAAACGAGAGTATTCAATAAATCTTTCGGTATACTCCCGAACTGTTCCATTTCCTTGCTCTAGTTTCAAGAAATCTTCCTCCATTTGTCTCACAGCCGTTTTAGGACAAAATTGATTCTTGAATCTATCCACGAATTCTACCCAAGACAGAGTCTGTAAAATATCTGTTTTGGTAGATGATTCAACTTCCCACCAAAATAAAGCATTTGACTTTAATACAGAAACAACAAATCGAACTTTATCTGTTTCCGGACACCAAATGGTGTTGAACACATATTCCATCTCCTTAATCCAGCACATAGCTTTTACTGGATCTCTCTCCCCAGAAAAGGTTGGTGGTTTGCATGCCAAAAACATCTTAATATCTCCTTCTTTGATGTGGGTGACTGAAGTAGAGGGATGAACTTCCACTCTTTCCGTTTCTACCCTAGCCGGTATTCCCATAATGGATGTCACAGTTTCCCGCAACTTTCCCATTTCTTCTGCCAACATATCCCTAGTTATATATTCAGGATGTGGTACCGACCTTTCCTGAACATTCCCAGAGTGAGATTTTTCATGTTCAGAATGTGTTGCAGTCCGACCCCTTCCTTGAGATTGACTTCTTCCTCTGCTTCGTCCTCTTACTCTTCCCCGACTCTATTTTCGGATGTACTAGTCGGTAGATTTACGGGTGATGCTTCCCTTTCCTTAGATTCTGGACGAGTCATTCTTTCAGATCTTCTAGTTCGGCTAGACATCTGCAAAGTTTAGTGTTAAACATCACGTATTCACATTCCCAAATATAATGAAGTATTCAAGTTCAGATGTGTACCTGTAAATTCATAATTACACTGGCCAGATGTAATTAAAATTTACCTTACACACTGTTCTTTCAAGCCATCATATTTATTTCCAATGGAGCTAACTATGTCGGGGACCCTTAACATGCAATAAAACAGTTTAAGTCTAGGTATCATGCTGTTGAATACCTAAATCCCTTAAACTCAGACTCTGATACCATTCTGTAACGCCCTAACCCACACATTGAATGTAACACATATTTCATACAAAAGAAATACATATTATTCCATTGAGGTCCCTTAGTACAAGAATCTAACATGACCAAATACAAGGTCCAAAAATT
>NW_020200981.1:45416-48271 GCF_001531365.2 Cynara cardunculus var. scolymus
AAATACTTGAAATCAGCTTGATCTTGCAATCCGGTCAACTCTCTTCTTTAAATCACACAATCTTTTTCAAAAGGCAAGAAGAAGAAAATGGAGGCTAAGCCCTCCTTATATACTTTTCCTTTTAGGGAAAGTCGGCTAAGTTCACATAGCCACGTGCACGCATACATACACCATGTAGACACTTATGCACACATGCACACACACATGCATGCATACGTATATTATGTATATATATATATATATACTAGTTGTGTACCCGCGCAATGCAGCGGGATGTAAAATTCGAATAAATGTAAATGAAAAGTTACATGATATCCCTCGGAACGACACTATGTAAAGCTGGTTCCGAGTAACCGAATGATATTAACCAAAAGAAGTTGATTGCTTGAATGATTATACCAGGCCATGGAGAGGTAAAAGTCAAAACATGCATTATGTTACCCCATTTGCAAAAGTTTTTAAAATGTTGTTCTACAACATCATACCATTTAGCACTCATAGTTGTGTACAACATGCATCAAAATAAAAATCGATATAAGTACCATAGACATATTTTAATCTTGAGGTAATCCTTTGCAATTGAATTACACAATCTTTGAATCATATATCTCAATTAAATCAAGTCTCTTGCTATTCAAGTGCAGTCTATTGGACTTGTTTCGAGATGTATAAATTGATTATATGGTCTTGGAAAGTGAAAGATGTCGCTGCACATAACAAACACCAAAGAACGCTAGAGATAGAAGTCTTCGATGCACACTAAACATTAAATGAAGACAAATTGAGAATTACGGCCTTGAGCATAAAAAATACATTTGTAAAAATTCATTGTCTAACAACTCCACTTTTCATGGATACGCTTACTCTTAACCATCTTGCGGTGGTTCACAACTCTCCTAGATTGTGTCTATGGTTACCTTCTACATTGTGCATAGAAAGCTCCGACTTCTCCAACTCAAAGATGGTACCATTTCCAGCTTGCGTTTTAACTTTTGAGGGGTATCAATTACGAACTCACCTGTGAAGGTATAAATGATACTATTTACAAATGACTATGAATCCATAGATACACAAATAAAGGTTCAGGAGTGTGTCAAATGGTAGAGAGATAGATAGACACTTACGCATCTTTTTAAAACCAAAATCATGGGGAATAACGGTGTAAAATTCTCTGCAATCAAATATATTACCATGATTAGGAATTATCATGGTGGTAAAGTTTTATGAAAGTCACAATTATAAATGAAGAAGCAGAATTGGTTGGACATCACCAGGAAAATAATAGCTAAAAGAATAGGTACATACCTACTTAACTGCTCAAGCTTTTTTCTATCATATTGACCAATCACAACAGCAACTTTCCTCAAAACCTCATAGCCCTATTTTTTCCCATTACGACAGTCAAAATATCATCAGGACACGTGAGAAACACAAAACATTTTCATGGTGAAAAAGACTACTGCAACATGATAAAAGAATTAGATATGAGAACTGACATCTTAACTATACACAAATATGCAGGGAAGATGGGTTCTAATAAAGAAATAACAAACTAAGGTCTCTAGTCGTCATCCTACATAAGCAATAAACAAACAGGATTTGGCTTGCTCCTAAATATCTTTAACTACATTAAATATGTTATAAATAATGTGGTCTTTTTTCCTTTGCAAGGGAATCAGGATTTGGTCCGATCCATATCTTTCTCTCCATGAGATGCATTAACAATATGGACAGTTTTCTCAACTCCAATCAGTTAGACACACAAGCTTTTGAACACCTCGTGTACAAATATATAATATGCCAACTAACGCTAGGCCTCCTCAAATGTGAGACCACAAAAGGATGCCGATAGTTCATACTCAGGAAATCAGTGTATCTACAAAAAACACAAGACCATGTACGATAGACTCTCCCAATCTAGAAATAGCATGTAATTTGTGCACGAGGGTGCCATGATATCCCCTTCCAACTGACCTCTAAAACTTGAGAGAGAGCTAATATTTCAGCTTCACAGCATAACAAACTCAATCAAGTGCAAAGAAGATGACAAGTGAACCAAAATTGAGAACTAACCTTGGAAATTGTAGCTCTGCTTAGCTTGCCAAGTGGCAACTTTTCAGCATTGTAGCCTAACTGATATGGTTGTGATAGTTTACTCAAGCAATTGATAGATTTCTTTTATCTGCGTGTAAAAGTAAAAACTCCTTGAAAGTTCAATGATGACTTCATCTATTTCTCCTCTCGAATTTATAACAAGCAGAAAGAATTTACATATTCATCTTTCCTATCCACAACACCACTTATAGTTATTATTGTTATCAATTTTGAATAAAGTCATATAACTATCATTGATAAGCTCTATCATTTCTAAAGTTAAATCAGGATTGTGGAACAAAACAGAAGATACAGTACAACTGTACTATATGACAYTTCATCCATTGATCAGAACCAAGGGAAAATTGAGATATAACACAGATCAAGCAGATATAAGCTCTAATGCCAAGTTACTTCATGATAGATTCTTAGAAGTTTCTGTTGCATTTCTGATAGATATGGCTTTTTTATCTGTTTCAATTATTGGCCCATAAACCCATCTTATACATTATTTGTGAAGGGTCCTTAAATCTCCACACTTTCTGACAACTAAAAGATAGCCTACAATAAATACATAGTATTGTGGATGAATAAATTAAAGGCTTCCAAGAAAGTTGTAAAAATAGGAAATGTTGAACTACTTTATCACTCTACTGGGTGTTTCTCTGATTAACTTGAAAAAGTTTTATGAAACAATCCAGAGCTAGAAGACGAACTGAAGAAGTATCTGCGCCAAAACGTCTAAAGTCTAGAAGACCAGC
>NW_020200981.1:50196-52967 GCF_001531365.2 Cynara cardunculus var. scolymus
ATAAATAGAGTGTTAGAGATAGAGAAACAGGTACGAGAGCAGATAGAAAAACTTCATTGTAATACATAGATTCAAAATCATATGAGAGTCGATTAGGGTTTCTTGAGAGTTTGTAATCTCTACTTTCAATAATAGAAAAGCAGCCGCTATTTCTCTGTTTAATCTTTTTGTTTACTTTCTCTTACAAACTTCTAGTGTAAATCGTTCTACTGTTAGATCTGGGTTCTAACAAATTACATCATCTTCATGTGAGCTATTGGTCTCTAAGATATAGATGAGGGGTAAGAGGAGATAGGAGAGAGAGAATTGTATCTAGGCAGCTCTGAGAAAGTAAAATGGTTGCAACAGAGAATTTTAAAAAGCATTTGAATTGATTCTGTAATTCTATTTGTAAAGCATACCAAGTCTTCTGCTATGATATTGATCTTCCCAACAGCTCTAAAGATGGCATTAAATAAAGAACTTCCATGTCCCACCTACTATCAACAAACATATAATCACTTACAGAGCATATATGAGAAGTTTCAAGTACTCTTGTATATCTGAGGGGATCTGACCTTCCATCTACCCAAAGTGGCAATTTTTGCTTCTGCAAGCGAAAACTTTAGTATTATAACATAGATCAAATGAAACACGATTCCTTCAATCCACATCATTTGTCCCTTTAAAATGGCATTGGGATAAACAAATTAACTTTCAGCCAGAAATACTCTCGTATCAGAAGTCTATCATTAATAAATGGCCTTCAGGCATATCACAGTTAGTACGTTTAGGATTTGATCATTAATTTGATTAATTTAAACCTATCAACAAAGATGCTTTTATCTTTTTAGAGCCCAGTAATCACCGTCTGTATTATCACAAGCAAGTGTCAACTGTTGGTGATCTTTCCATGACAGTTTGTTACTCAAGTGTTGATCTAAAAAAATCTAGTCCTCTATGCTTCAATAATGCCACAATAAACTGTTCTGAATTTAGGTACAGATCATTTTAAGATATTCTTGTGCTTCAAAATAATGAAGATACTAAATGAACTTACACTTTCTGAAAATTGAGGGCTTGGAATTCCTGCTGCCAATGATCTGAACAACGGAGTTACTTGAAGTGGGGAATTGAACTCTGAATTTGGCAAGGGAAATATAGCTCCAACATCATTGTCAAATTCATCGCAAGAAGCTAAAAGATCTGTAACATAAACAAAGCACAGTCTATCTCAGAGCTGCCAAGATGATAACAAAGTAATTGACACCAAGTCTTCACCCAATATAGCAGAATTTACCTTGGTTTGTTGTTGAGTCGGGTATCATTACATTTTTACCATCAACAATGCTAGTTGGCTGGATAACTTGGGTTGTTTGGGGTTCAACTTCACACAACCCCTCTTGAAGTGGTTCCATTTTCTCAATCACTTGGGAGAGGACAGTTGACCCTGTAATGTACTCGGAGCTGTCAGGGGATCCCTGATATAAATCAGGTTGTCTGCACAAATGAATGGTTTAAGTGTTTTGTGCAGGAATATTAACCATGCAAACTGAATTCCCAAGTAGTCCCATATCTACTACCTCCAGGACTATTGGCTACCTCTGTCACAACTTTTTATGTCCTCTACCAGATCTTTGATGTTCTCAAGCTGAAAATCTATATAAGAAACGTTGAATCCAAGCACATCACTTCCTTTGTTTTGCTTGAGAAAATCTTGAACAGCCTGAATACAGAATGATAGAATGTAAGACTTCTGTTGGTAATAATCAACAGCAATGGTTCAATTTTTTCTCTACAGAGTAACCTACAGTTTGATKAACACTAAMTGTAGCTATGATGTCATCTTTTTACATTATCACATCATATTAAACATGTTTATTAATGTTGAAAGTAATTTACATAAAGAAATTGATTATCATACTGAATAAACACCATTGTTTTTCAACAAGATAATTACAATATAGGGTATCATGAGAAATCGTTTCACCTTGCAAGCAGTTTCATAACTCTCTTCTGTTTTCTCCATAATAACTTTGAGTGCAAGTGAGCTGAGAAGTTCTGCTTGTTGCAGCAATGCGATAATCTTCGGGTCATCCTTCTTAAGAAATGTTCCTTCAACAATATTATCATTAGTTGCCTTTTATCAAGCTGAAAACACTTGCTAAATTTTCATCATCCAATCAATGCATTATGATTTCCACAACATAGATTTTATTACAAAGAAGAAGCACTTGTGTACAATCCCGGTGCAATTTTTTTCCTGACCTGGCTTTCCAGCCAACATACAACCAACAATTCTAAGATTCTAACGTCAATGAAGTTTCTTGTATGGTGAATTACCATCTTTAGAGGCCTCTTTAGTTTTGGCATGAAGTTGAGTTCTTAAGGTGTTGATGTTATGGCAATTCTGCAAAAGGACAGCAAATGGAGGCCTTATGGCAATTATAACTCTCCTCTGTTTTCTCCATAGTTCCTCTATTTCCTTTCAATTGTTTGATTGCAAATAATTTTATTGTATATAAAGCAATATTCTACTGTCATGTTTGTAGGAATGCGGAACCGGAGTCTCTTTGTTCTTGATAGCTACAAGTTACTAAAAGAAGGAGAATTGGCCGATGATGAGATTTTTCTTGTATCTGCCCTTGGTTGGTGTATTGAAACCCATAAAACCCCCTTATAGATCAAGATACTTCCAGTTCCAACTCAAACAAGAAGCAAAGAAAGATGATAAATTCATATTCCATAGCAGCCTCAAATTCAACCTCAACAAACAATAGACCATTAAAAAT
>NW_020200981.1:53702-68750 GCF_001531365.2 Cynara cardunculus var. scolymus
AAAGAGTTGTATTTAAGACTTTGTCTTAAATGCTTATATATGTAGTATAGATATATACCATGCATACATATAAATATATGACATATGCATTTCATATTATGCACATTTTCACATCCCAGCATGATCAAACGTAATAATTTATCATGCTATCACGTAATCATTTAATCAGATAATCACATATTATTTACCTTGGGTGATAACCAGGATCCGGTTATCACAGAATCTCGTTTGAACTTTGTCACATTGAGCAATTTATTACTTCTGAAAAAATCTTCAAAAGAATCTTCACTTTGAAATCTTTAGACAATCTTTTGTTGAGAAAATCTTCTAACATTCTCCCCCTTCAATGTAGAACAACGATGATCTTCTCTTTTGACAAAGTATTCAGAAATGATCTTTAAAGAATTTTCAGACAAACAAATCACTAACATTCTTCTTCAAAAATGAACTTCTTCAGATAACGAACAAACTTTCTCTTCAAAAGAAATCTTTATCAGTAAACTGTTGTAAGGATGATCTTCACATGAAATGAGAATTATTACATGATACATCTGAATGAATGAAATCTTTAAATGAAATCTGTCAATTCCTAAAATTGTAAGCAGATCTTTTCAAATCTACTTGTATAATCTTTTCAGATTAAGGGAATGGTAAGATAACAACCAATTTCAACTTATGAAATTGTTTTCAATCTTATAAAATGATTGGCCTGTGAGTATAACAGATATACTCAGTACAACAGATGTACTATATATATGTGAGACTTTATGAGGTTTATTTCACCAGGTCTTCCATTCAATCATCGATAGCTTAATAATAGCATATCTATGAATGTTTCGACAAAATAACATATAATTTGCAAAATCTATGTAGTGTAGAAAGATAAAGCAACATATGCTTCTGTTTAGGTTCAAAAAGATAAATCGTGTGGACTACACAAATTTATCAGACTCAATTCGTGATCAAAAAGACTTGAAGGGGGACATATATCCTTCTGTTTCAATATCAACTTTCTCCGAATGAGAAACTGATAGATTGTGAGCTGCGTGCCCCAAGTGTTATTGAAACATTTATCTGTTAAGAGATAAATGAGTAGCTGGTGGACTTGTGACAATAATTGGCCTAGGCTTTGCCTTTTTCAATATTAGTCTCGAAAGAATTGAGAATTAATAGATTATGTGGTATGCCCGGAATTTTGAAGTTTAGAACAGGATTCTTGTAATCTTTTAATCCTGACACAACTCTCATCAATTCTTTTGTCTCACAACAACTACCCCTCTCTTTTTTATCTTAATCTCAGCACACAAACCCTTTTGTATTTAATGCTCACTTAGATATGGTTGTCCTCTTGGGTAGGTTTGTCGGTTCTGACATTCCATAGAGGTATTTTTGTAAAACATTCAGTCCCTCCTAAAATTACATTTCATGCTCAAATGATCACAACAGTTGATCAAAATTATTGTTGCAAAAATAAAGCACAATGATCAGATAAAAATTGATCAAGATATTTAGCTTTTAAGCACAATCAATGATGGAGTGATACGACAACGATCAGATTATTCGGTATGCGAGAGAAATGAATGAAGATCTGTAAGTACGAGTTTACAGATTCTGATTTTTAAAGAATTAATGAATGTGTATGAATCAAAGTACAAAAAAATCAGAAAACAAACTTTGATTACTAACAAACGTATTATCACCGAAAATGATATTCTTATAAAAGACGTGATAATAACAGTTTGAAGAATAGCTGAAAGAGGTATTAGAGTTATGTACGATGAGAAATTACGCAAATAAAATCTTAGGAAATACATGTTCAGAAAATTTACTCGTTTTCCCAAAACAAATCATTTTGCGAAAACATTTATTGAAAAACTTCTAGAGACTCCCCTTAAAAAGTAGATTTAAGTCATATTTCATTTCAGCTCAAAAATTGAAAAAAATTGGAAACATGTTTAGCGCAGGTCCTAAACTTAGTGTTTAGAAACCATACTCGGTAAAGCATGGGTCCTGAACTGTGTTGTTCAGAAGCCTTGTTTGGACAGTTTACAACTCCCCCTGAATTAGTGTATCATCTGAATGAAATTCTGATCAGCACAATAATGACGCACCTACAAAATAAGATCAGACAGATTTGGGTACCCAAACGAACTTGGGTCCTTCTTTATTAGTATCAGGTTGTGGGATGTTATAACTTCCAAACCATCTATTTCTATTAGATATTTTCTTTTTCGCGCTATTAACAGGATGATCATACACATTGTAAGATCCATACCAATTATTATATCCATACCTGTTATTACCTTTCCAATTCTTCTGATATCTATTATCGTTAGTCCACCTGTTGTACTGTTTCTTGTTCACAAAATCTGTTGTTTTGCATGTGGAGCACATGATTCTTCTCTTGCTAAGATTAATCAAATTAGCAGTAGATATCACAAAAGAAGGAAGAAAATTATTTGTAACAACAGAATTTCGGGACGAAACAGATTCAAACTTATTGACCCAAATGCTTTTAACTTTAGAATGAGAATTGGATGATCTGATGATGTACCCTTGATAGTATTCTTAGAAACAGTTGATTTAGGGCTGCTTGAATAACTGTTCGACTTGTAACAGTCATAAAAGCTGGTTTTACACTGTGAAGGAGAATCAGTTAAGCTTTGAGCACAAGAGAAGTCTTTGACTTTCTTTAAAAGTTGGTCTCGTTCATCAGCAACTAAATCATACTTATTTTTTAGTTCAGTTCTCATCTTCAATTCAGTTTCAAGTTTTGTCTTCAGATCAGACAATTTCCTTGAAGTATCCAGGAGTTTACCTTCTAACTCCTTCTTCAGCTTCTCAAATTTCTTCTTCTCATTGTCAAACTCTCTTCTCTCTTCATCCGAGCTGCTCTTCTCATTTTTAGAAGCGATGTTGAGCCACTTTTTCTTTTCAGCAAGCTCTTTAGCTATAGCTGCATATTTCTTTGCAGTATTTTGCTTTTCAAGCGCAAATAGCTTCTTCTCTTCATCTAAAGCCTTCTGCTTTAGAGCAATGCTGTCAGACATTTTCTGATTCTGGCTCAAACATTTTTCTCTGATGTCGTTCTTTTCTTTATCTATTTTGGCTCGTTCCAAGATAATCAGCTGCTCAAAATCAGAGATTTGCTTTAACAGCATTTTGGCATTCAGTTCGAGAGAGTTTATCTTATCTTCATAAGATATGCGTTCAGCACCAAATCTTTTCTGTAATTCAATCACCTTCTTCTTCTCTTTCTCAAATTCTTTCCTTTCAACATCCAAACTCTTCTCAGCTTCTAGAACCTTCTTTTTCTCTAAATCCAGTAACTTCTTTAACTCACTCAGATCACTCTCAGACTTATTAAGTTTAACAATAAGTCCTCAGTTTCAGTATTATTCCTTGGAGAGTTTTTCTTAGTTTGTAGTTCACTTCTAACCTCTTGAAGTTTGTTAAACAAATTGAGAGTCCAATATGATCAATCTTCATGTTAATCTCTAACAATCCATGGCAAATTTGATATGAACATTCAAGAACATGAAGGAGATGATGAGAGAAAAAGTCAATATGGTCAAAGCTTCAGTATACGTAAACTGAATTTTTACAATAAGGCTCCGTACAAAGTTACAAAAGACTAACCCTTTATATAGGGTCAAACATGAAAGCCTAGTCAAAGTCAAACTACACTAGAAAAGTCAAACACGATGACTTATACAATTATAGACAATATTTATCAATTCAGGACGAATACAATTTAACACAGATTTTCAGTCTTAACATTCTCCCCCTTTGTATTCAGGCTTGAAAGAATTTGAGCGTGTTGAATCTCGTTTGAACTTTGTCTCTTAAGCACTTTATGACTTCTTCGAAAACAATCTTTACTTCGAAATTTTCAGATGATCTTTTGATGAGAAAATCTTCTAACATTCTCCCCCTCGAATGTAGAACAGCGATGATCTTCTCTTTTGACAATGTAGATCAGAATCATCACTAATCTTCAGAAACAATTTTCAAGATTTCATCTTCAAAGAATCTTCAGACAAACAAATCACTAACATTCTTCTCAAAAACGAACTTCTTCAGATAACGAACAAACTTTCTGTTGATCCCAGATCTCTCAGTAACACAAATAACTAAGTTAAGAATAACCTAATTATAGTGTTTGGATGAATAAAATGATGAACACTCAAGAACAATTGATGAACATTCAAAGAATATACTTGAGTATCAAAGGTTTCACTTTATTTCAATGATTGTGAAAAACATAAAAGAGTCAAAGATTACAATAGGCCTAACCACATATTTATACTAGTAATCTAGCTAAGAAGATAACTATCTAGTGAGACTATTTAGCTAATCTTGTAATAAAAGATAAAGCTTATCTAAACATGGATAATCATCAATACAAGATAAACTTTGTAGAATCTAGCTGTTGATTTATCATCTCCAGCTGTCTTCCATGGGGCGTTAGTTCAACCTTATCTTCATATCTTCATCGCATGCCTCTGGTTGAACTAGTGAGGAAAACTCCAAGTGTTGGTACCCAGAGGGGTTATGAAGATGCACTTTCCATCACATCTCTGGTCAGTTCATCGACCTCTGGTTTTTCTTCAGACTTAGGGGCCGTTTACTTAAACACTTACCCGGTAAGCACTTACCAGCAAAATTCAACACTATCGTTTACTTATCGGGTAAGATTTTATTCACTAAAATGCATCGTATGCAACAATTTATTCCGGTAACCGCTAATTGTGGTAAGAGTCTCGTCCTCACTTACTGGGTAACACTCCCGATTCTTGCCTTTGCTCTTACTGGGTAAGATTATTAGCCGTTGTCATATTCATCCGGTAAAGTAAAGTGATTTGGTAAGCGCTTACCCGGGTAAGCATTTGGTAAACGACACCTTAGTTATTTTTCCTTGAAGTCTTCCATTGGCCTTCTGGTTCTTCACCACTTGTTTGTCTTTATTACTTCCATACATAAGACTTATGGGGTCTAACAATCTCCCCCTAAGTAATGAAAGAACAAACATGAACTAATCTAGGAACATTTAAATCATAAGTGATGAACAGAGGCTAATCTAAAGAAAAACATCCTTTTCCAAATTTTCATTCGAACAAAATGATGAATTCTTACAGTGATGAAACAAAAGATATTACAATTCAAAGCATAAGTAAAACTACCTTCGTGGTCTTCCTTGTGATATTTCCCAAAAGAGCATTAACAGTCCTCTGTATTGAATGACTGTAGAGATCTCATGAATTAGTCTTTGTCCCTCTCCCATCGGTACATGAGATATGCCTAGTCTTTCTTTGATAGCCTTCTGAAACCATTCAAGTGTTATTGTTGAGTACTTGAAGGCTCCAGTCGGCCTAAAGAATTTCTTCGTCCTAAACTCATTTTTGTATAACAGACCCAGTTCTGGTTGAGTAAGTACAGAGGCAGACCTCTTCTCCTGCAGTCCAGGGAAGTCTTCATCAGGTGGAGTGCAGGAAAGTATGTCGATGCCAAGTTGAAGAGCGGTTTGAAAATCACTCTTAGCTCTATGCTTCACCAAGGTGTCCATCGACTGTACGATCGCTTTGTTTGCCATTCTAAATCGTATGCCCTAATCCTATCGCTGAGTCATATATGCATAAAGTTCAGTCAAGTCATATGGATTAAGATTGATCAAGTCATTGTCATTGAAGACACTGACTTGACCATAGGCTCGTTCCACTGTGTACTCGATATACTTGATGGCTCTGTTTGCAAAGGTCCTCATCTTGATGTCSATGACCAACCTTATTCCATCGTTTAAAAAGACAGCCTGTGGTGGTTGGGTAGTCTGTCTAACAAACCTTTGGCGTAGGAGGTTCATAGATTCTGGTGAAAGCATGGGAGGATTGAGGGCTAAACCTTCATCGCGATCATGATATAAATATTGATGGATGTTTTCCATCATCATTGGCTCCCTTGGCGGCATCTCTGGACGTCTTCTTAGCAACTCGATGTTGGCAATGATTTCATCGACGACCCTTGAGAAGGATGCCTCGATGAAGAAGAACGTTCACTTGCACCTGGGTTTGTTGGCTTGAGGGTTGTGTTTGGGCTAAGGGTTGTGTCTAGGATGGTGATGGAATGGTTTCTTGTTGGGTTGGCTCAGATTGGGGTAGTTCTGGTTCATTGGGCTCAGGTTGGGTGGTTTCTGGTTGATGGGGTTGTGTTTGGGTTGGAGGTTGTTGTGGTAAGGAAGGTTGGATGATTGTGGGTTCTGGTTGTATGGGTAAGGTGGTGAAGAGTTCTGTGGTGCAAGGTGTTGGTGAAGGGGTTAAGGGTAGGTTGGTTTCTGTTCGTGGGGTGGATTGTTCTTCATCGGATGATGAGCTTAGCTCGATGGGTTCTTGGGAGGTGGCGAAGGGAACATGTATATTATGTACATCTTCAGAGGGCTGAGCCTCTGGTTC
The DNA here is from genome assembly GCF_001531365.2 of Cynara cardunculus var. scolymus. Taxonomy (NCBI): domain Eukaryota; kingdom Viridiplantae; phylum Streptophyta; class Magnoliopsida; order Asterales; family Asteraceae; genus Cynara; species Cynara cardunculus. Next base: position 60,149 of record NW_020200981.1, read on the forward strand.
CGTCACTTGGGTTCCTTGGTTTGTTGAAGGTGGTTGGTTTTGTGATTGAGGTGGTGGTGGTGGTGAAGTGGACTCCATCGGTTGAGCAGCCATGGCCTGGTTCTCCCCCTCATGAGGACCAAGACCATGATTATCCTGGTCTGGATCCTCATGTCTTGGTCTCTTCTGCAGGTGGCTGGTGGAACATGATGCTCTGCTTCTTTTCTTCTTGTTCCTGAAGGACACAAGATACGCCTTCAGGGCCTTCTTTCTTTGACTCTCCTCCATCGAGTGAAGGAGAGAGTTGGTGCAAGCCTGTTGTTTGATAAGGCTCTGGGAGAGAGCCTTGGTTGGCTGTGAGGCTCGATGGATGAACTTTACACTTATCTCATTGAAGGATGAGATAAGTGCCTTTGACAGAGCCCTCAGATCGGCTCTCGTGGCAAACTTCGTGGTTGATGAAGAAGCGGGAGGAAGCACAAAGGTAGAGGCGGATGTGGGTGGTGGGATTGGAAGGTTGGCTATTATGTCCTTCAACTCTGCAGCAAAGGAAGAGAGGGCTTCATCGAAGGATGGTACTGCAGAGGGAGGTGGTGGAGGGGGTGGTTGGGATATTTGGGCTATTATAGTGGCTGGGAGTGAGGTTAGGGTGGTTTGGATGGTGGCCATTTGGTTGGAGAGGGAGGCTAAGGTTTCATTGATGGATGATGTTGGGGGTGGGGTAGGTTGAGGGATTTGGGAGAGTATGGTGGCTGGGAGGGTGTCGAGGGTTTGGGAGATGGTGTTTATTTAGGCGGTGATGGAGGCTATTGTTTCATCGGTCGCAGTTGCCTGGACCGTGAGGGTGGCGATGGAATTCATCATGATTTGGTTTTGTTGGGTGGCAAAGGTGGATGTGGTGTTATGGTGTTGGGTTATGGTTTGTTGTAGCATTTGGAGTCGGGTGGTGTTTTCTCTGGTTTGGGTGTCGAGGGTGGCAAGGGATTGTCGAATAGGGGTTAGATCGATGGATGGGGGGTTGTCGACAATCCCTTGGATGATGAGTTTTAGGTCTTCCAAGGACCGCTGAATCGAGTCGACAAAGGCTTGGAACTCAGCCTTTGTGAGTAGATCAGCCACAGGGGTAACCCCTACACCAACGAATGCTGCAGGTTGTGCCTCAGCTCCAGAGGCGCCCTCAATGCGTTGTGAGAATGTAGGCATTGAAGGACTTCCACCAAGTCCTCGATAGCCCTCTAGTGAGGAGCTATCTCTTGATGTTGCGACATCTTCTTCTTCTTCTTCTTCTTCTTCGGCCTCAGAGGCTGAATAAGAGAAGTAAGTATGTGTCCCCTTCGCTAGATCAAGTATCGAAGGGGGTTGTGCACGAAGAGGAGATCGCTCTGAAAGATCTTGGCGTATTTCAATGTTAGAAGCAACACATGCTTCTAGGTATGTGGAGGGTGGTGGCGAGCCATGAGGCGAAGTGGCTCTTATGTCTTCATCGCCTCTCTATTAGGGAGAGGGGCGATTGATGTTGTGGTTCCTCGACTATATCATCTCCAGAGGCCTGAAGAGTGGCCTTTGGATGACTGGCTTGGATGGGGATTGGACTGGGTCGTCCTTGTTTAATACCCCTATGGCCTTGATCACCAGGGGTGGTGGTGGTGGTTGCCCTTTGGGAAGTGAGGATGGGAGTTGTATGTGAAGGGTCAGGGGATGCACGAGGAGTGTCATCATCATCATCTTCATCATCCGATGAAGACCACTCTTGTGCTCTCTCGTTGGTGTCAGGGGACGGTTCTAAGTGCTCTGGGGTAGCTGCCCTCGGTTCATGGGACAGTAGAGAGCGTTCATACTTCTGCCTTATCTCAGACGTTTCTAGTATGACGCTGAGCATGCCCCTTGATACAGTTCTCTATGTGGTGCAGCCTTCCTTGGAGATCATTGGGCGATGGCCGTTCATCAGGAACTGCGGAGTGTACGGTTCATCGACTGGTAGACCATGTCTCCTCATCGCGTCCCTTATAAAGAGAGCAAGGAATCACGGGAAGAGAACAGAAGTCAATGGCTTTCCTGCGGCCTTGAGTTTGCATTTTTTTGATTACTGCTGCATGGATCTCGTTTTAGATAAGGAAGGCATAGTCCAACCGTAGATTGAAGAAGAGCCCATACATTATCGTCATAATGTTGATGTTGCCCTGATTCACCCTAGTTTGCAGGTGAGAGCTCTGTTCAATATTGAAAAAGAACATATTCCATATTGGGGGCAAGAACTGCCTCTTGAAGTCGGAGGCTTTGCGTAGGTCACGATTGTAACCTAGCATTTTGATGAAGCGGAGGATGTYGGAACTTGTGGGTGGCTCAGCGTATTGGTCAATGTGAAGTTCTTGGCGAGTGGGAATGCAAAGGACTTTGGAGACCTTTGCTCGGGAGATTTTGACCGAGGAAACCATGTCATTTGGAGCATCAATGTCCCCCATGATTCCACGGTTCTCGGGGATGAATTCACACGTCTGCCAGTACTGTTGGACGTACTTGAGAGGTACGCCATTGTTGGTCAAGGTCAAGGCAGGTTGGAGGATGCAGTTTTGGAAAAATTCAATCATTATGGCAAACCTGTCTTCAAACATGTTGGTTCGCAGGTCGATGGCGTGATTGTTTGGCTTGATTGGGAAGTAAACCAATGCACGGCTGTCTGTGCCGATTAATTGCACATGGCTGTCGTTGTTGTTCGATTCGTGAGAGGCGGAAGAAGCCATTGCTAGGAGAGTTGCATGTTTTGTTCGTCTGGTTATCTTGAAAGGTTTGGAAGTGTAAAGAGAAAGTGTGTTGGGGAAGAAGGTTATTTTTAGGTGGAGAATGGAAAACGGTTTTGAAGAAATAATATATTAAAAGGGTAATGATTATGTTAGGAGACGTTTGGCAAAAAGGTGATATGGTGGGGATCGTGGGCCATCTTGACGGTACTGTGCCATTAATGTTGGAGGACACGTGTCGTTATGGGGAAGGTGGATGGGTAATGTGAAGGGGTTTATGGGGAACAGGCTGTTGGAATGTCAGGCGCGTGTAAGATGACCTTTGGATTATTTGGGATAATTAAATAATTATCCCAAATAATATCTCTTGAATATCAATCCAAAAAAAATTATATTTTAAAATTCCATCTAATTGTAAAATAAATACTAATTACGAAGTTTTGGTCTTCTAAAAACCCATGATGTATTGTTTTTAGTCACAAAAGCTATAATTTTGTATAATCTTTAAAAAGTTTTCAATTAAACATGGGTTTTTGGATTAAAATATTTTTGTCATGGAACCAGAGGCGCTCTGGTTGGTCATGACTCTTTGGATGGGGAACCAGAGGTATCTGGTTGAGAGTGATGAACAAGTTCATCGATGGAATGTTGGGTTGTATGAATAATAAGCCTTGGATAGACAAAACAGATGAAAATTGTCCATGATGAATGTAAAACTCCCCCTTAAATGATGCATGGGGATTTGTATCGAGTTTAAAACTTCCCCTAGAACCAATAAGGAGGTTGATTTTTGATGACTAGAGGCTCTGGTCTATACAACCGGAGGCTTTGGTTGTGAATGATAATGAAAACTTATATGGAATGTGGTTAAGTATGTGAATGGATATGAAAATGAATGCATCTTTGAGACCAGAGGGCTCTAGTTCCAAAGACAACAAATCTAGAGGCTCTGGTCTTTAGAACCAGAGGCTCTGGTTGCAAAGGCGATGCAAAGAAATATGAATTTTTGGTTAAGTGCATGCAAATGTGTGTAAAATGGATGGGCCTTTGAGATAGAGGGCTCTGGTTCCAAAGGCTTTGAATCTAGAGGTTCTGGTATTAAGAACCAGAAGCTCTGGTTGAGAAAAAAGGTACTTAGTGAAAAAGTTCACAAAGTATTGGCTTTCGATCAGAGGTCTCTGGTTCCAAAGGACATGGAATATGACTTGGTTACATGCATGAATTACTAAGGAAGTCCAAGTTTGAGACCAAAGTGGCTCTGATCTCAAAGAATTGGCATCCAGAGGCTCTGGTCTATACAACCAGAGGCTCTGGTTTGGAATGGAGTACTTGGTGAAAAATACCAAGTATTTGCTTTGGACCAGAGGTCTTTGGTTCCAAAGGCGATTAAAAACTTTTAGCCAAAATTTAAGCAAGTGTTTCTAAATGGCAAGAGGCTCTGGTCTTTAGAACCAGAGGCTCTGGTTTAGAGTTTTATGGCCATTATAATATTTATCACTTATAGGCATAACCATGAGATATTGAGGATCTCTGGTTTCAAATTAATGATTGCCTCTAAGTGGTGAGATTCAACATACCCATCTTGCTGACTAGGAATAAAAATCTTTTCTCATCAAGAGCTTTTGTGAAAATGTCAGCAAATTGAATCTCAGTGGGAACAAAGTACATTTCTATATTACCTTTTTCAAAGTACATTTCTATATTACCTTTTTCAACATTGTCTTTCAGAAAGTGGTACCTTACATCGATGTGCTTGTTCTTGGAATGCTGCACAGGATTTGCAGAAATGGCTATTGCACTCTTGGAGTCACAAAGGATTGGTATTTTTTCATATTGAAAGCCATAGTCCTTAAGTTGAGTCTTCATCCAGAGAACTTGTGAACAACACCTAGCATCAACAACATATTCTGCTCCTGCTATAGAGGTTGAGACACAATTCTGTATAATGGATGTCCAACTTACCAGCTTGTCCCTCAAGAGTTGACAACTTCCAGACGTACTCTTTCTATCAAACTTGCAACCTGCATGATCTGCATTTGTATAGGCTATTAGATCAAAGCCAGAGTTCTTAGGATACCAGAGACCTAATGAAGGGGTTCCCTTAAGGTATCTAAAGATCCTCTTGACCGCAGAGAGATGAGATTCTTTAGGATTTAATTAATACCTTGCATAAAGACATATACCAAACATAATATCTGGTCTACTAGCAGTTAGATACATGAGTGATCCAATCATGCCTCTATAGGTTGTTACATCCACAAATTTGCTTGATGGATCAGCAAATAACTTAGCTCCTGTAGCCATAGGTGTTCTCATCGATGATGAAATTGAGAGAGAGTATTTCTTCAAAAGGTCAGTCACATACTTGGACTGATTGATGAAAATACCTTCTGAAGTTTGTTTTATTTGAAGACCAAGGAAGAAACTAAGTTATCCCATCATACTCATCTCAAATTTGCTTTTCATCAGCTTTGAGATTTTTTCGCAATGTTTTGCATTAGTAGAGCCAAATTTGATGTCGTCCACATATATTTGTACAAGTAGTATGTCACCTTTATGCTTATTGAGAAAGAGGGTTGTATCGATTGTACCTTTTTCGAATCCATTGTTGATGAGAAAGGTGGATAGAGTTTCATACCAGGCCTTGGGTGCTTGCTTCAGCCCATAGAGGGCTTTGTCCAGAAAGTAGACGTACTCTGGATGTTTTGGATCTTCAAACCCAGAGGGCTGCTGCACGTATACTTCTTCTTGAAGTTTGCCGTTGAGGAAGGCAAACTTGATATTCATCTGATAGACCTTAAAGCCTTTGTGAGCTGCATAGGCTAGAAATATCCTAATGGCTTCATGTCTCGCGACGGGAGCAAATGTCTCATCGTAGTCAATCCCTTCTTCCTGGCAGTAGCCCTTGGCAACAAGCCTGGCCTTGTTTCTTATGACTATGCCATCTTCGTCCTTCTTATTTCTGAAGACCCATTTGGTTCCTATGGCCGTCTTCCCTTTGGGTAGAGGCATGAGGGACCACACCTTGTTTCTCTCAAACTGGAGTAGTTCTTCTTGCATCGTGTCTATCCAGTTTGGGTCTTGTAGGGCTTCAGAAATTTTCTTTGGTTCTATCATGCTAAGAAAGTTGGCGAAGAGGCATTCATTGGCTGTTGCTGATCTCGTCTTGACACCAGATGTTGGATCACCAATTATTTGGTGATGTGGATGATCTTTTGTCCATTTGGTGCTTGATTGGGGTTTTGGAGCAACAAGATGCAGTTCTTCATCGACCGATGGAACTGCTTGCTCCCCCTCGAAGAGATCATCTCCAGAGTGAGACTCTGGTTTTTGTTCTTGATCTGAAGACACATAAGCAGTAGAAGGTGGAGTAACATGAGTTTCAGTAAGAGTTGTACCTTTAGCATTAGAGACTTCATGTTCTTCAATGGTTTTGAAATTGGATTTTGCAGTAGGTGCATGTCCTGAGATTATTTCTTCTTCGAAGATGTCTTCAAATAATTGAGCCAACTCTGATTCATTTGGTTTGCCAAGTGATGAATCAGAGGCTCTCTGTTGAAGTTCGAGTCCTGAACTGTTGTGTCCAGAAGTCATTGGTGTGGAGTCGTCAAAGGACACATTGATGCTTTCTATAATGTTAAACCCCACAATCCATATTGTAAAAAGTAATGAAAAACAATAAGTGATGAAGAACCAGAAGACCAATGAAGACATCAAGGCAGAAACGACTAAGTCTGGAATTCAACCAGAGGACCGATGGACAGTCCAAGGATGCGATGGAAAGAGCATTCTCATCAATCCTCTGGTCATCAACACTTAGAAGATTTTCCAGCACTTCATCCAAGCACGCAATGAAGAGTTGAAGATAAGGATGAAATCATCATATCATAATTGACAGCTGGAGATGACAAGTCAACAGCTGGAATTCGAGTTTATCTCAGTATTAGCACCTATCCATACAAAASATAAGCCTTATCTGTTAATAGAGGATTTACTAGAAAATAGCATTATATAGTTATCTTCTTATTAGCTGATTAGTATAAATAGGTGTTAGATCTATTGTAAAAAGAGTCGCTTTTACGAATCGCTCTTACGTTCCTCAGTTTATAAAAGTTAAACTTTTGAAGCTYAAGACTGTTCATAAATATTCTTATTTTTCTTCTCGAGTCTTCATAACTTTCTTCATAAAATCACTATAATTTGGTTATTCGTAACTAGATTATTAGTGTTATTGAGAGATCTGAGATCAACAATTGGTATGAGAGCCTCTGGGATCAACAATTAGTACAAAAGCTCTTGATGAGAAACGTTTTTTATTTCTAGTCAGCAAGATGGGTATGCTAAATCTCACCACTTAGAGGCAATAATTATCTTTAAACCAGCGATCTTCAATATCTCATGGTTATGCCTATAAGTGATATAACATCTTAGCMATAAAATCCAAGTATCCTAAATCAGAGCCTCTGGTCATAAAGACCAGCGCCTCTGGCTGTTTAAGAATAACTTCGATTAAGATATGACAAATATTGTCTTTGGAGCCAGAGACCTTCTGGTCCAAAGCAAATACTTGGTATTTTTTTTAACCAAGTATTTTTCTTCAAACCAGAGCCTTTGGTTACATAGACCAGAGCCTCTGGTCTCCAAAATTTTGAGACGTCCCAGTCTCAAATCTTGGATTCTCATGCATCCAAATCTCATTCATGCTTTCACCCTCTGGTCCAAAGCTTATACCTTGTTCTCCTTACTAAGTATAACTCCCCAGAGTCTCTGGTTCCAGGGATCAGAGCCTCTGGTTTCCTGCACAGAATCTCTTTTCTTCCAACCAGAGCCTCTGGTTCTAGAGACCAGAGCCTCTGGCTTTAGACTCTTTACAACCAGCGCCACTCTGGTTTCAAAGAATTTCCTTCTATCACACTCCACATAGCCTTCACCATTTCCTTTCTTATTCCCATTCATTGCATTCACAACCAGAGCCTCTGGTTCTAAAGACCAGAGCCTCTGGCTTTGTTTTCTTTGCCACCAGCGCCCCTCTAGTCTCAAATACCTCTCTAAACTTCCATTTTTTTCTCATCTTTCAAAACCAGAGCCTCTGGTTGTATAGACCAGAGCCTCTGTCCCCAATTTTTCTTAAGTTTTATCTTTTTCAGGGGGAGTTTTTGATACCTTCAACATCGATTCACATGCATCACTTGAGGGGGAGCAATCCTTTTCACCTTTTTCATTTTGTGAACTTGCATTTTCCATCCAGAGCCTCTGGTTCTACTATCCAAAGCCTCTGGCCTCTTAAAATTCTATATATATGTATTTAACCAGAACTCCTCTGGTTCTACATAATGGATTGCCAAACTTAACAAGAGCTTCTGGTTTGCCAACCAAAGCTTATAAATCATGCAAATCCAATAATACATATACAAACATCATTGATGTCAAACCAGAACTCCTCTGGCTCCTCACCCAATAGGTCATACCTAACCAGATCTCCTCTGGTTCCATGACAAATGGATTTTACCCTAAAACTCATCTAAATTGAAAACCATTTTCAAGATTATACAAAATTGCAGCTTTTGTGACTAAAAACTATACAACATGGGTTTTTGAAGACCAAAACTTCGTAATTAGTATTAATCTTACAATTAGATGAGATTTTAATTTCAAATTTTTTTTTGGGAAACGTCTTCTCCAAGATATTATTTGGAATAAATCTTTATTTCAAATAATGCACGACGTCATCCTACCACGCGCCTGACACCATACAGGCTGTCCCCCATGAGCTGTTTCATTTTTTCATCTTCCCAAACCCCAGCTTGACACGTGTCCAATCCATTAATGGCACGTACTATCACGACGGCTCACGTTATTCAAATCATATCACCCAAAACTTAAAC
>NW_020200981.1:69168-73159 GCF_001531365.2 Cynara cardunculus var. scolymus
TTTTTGCCCATGAAACCAAACAACCATGCCATTGAACTGCGCAACACCCTATTTGACGACCGTTTTGCAATAATCATAGAGTTCTTCAAGAACTGCATCCTCCTCCCTGCCTTCACACTAGTGAACCCTGGCATACCATTAAAATACGTGCAACAATAGTGGCAAAACTGCGAATTTCATCCAGCCAGTCACGATATAATGGGGGATATGGACACCCCAAATGATATGATATGCTCGCTAAAGATATCGCGAACCAAAGCTTCTAGGGTGTTATGCATTCCCACAAGAAGGGAACTCGGGATTGAACAATACGACGAACCACCAACCTCCGACGATATCCTCCAGTTCATAAAGATGCTAGGTTACAACCGTGACCTACGCAATGTCTCGGACTTCAAAAGACAATTCCTCCCGCCAATATGGAACTTGTTCTTCTCCATACTAAACCGATCCCTTACGTGCAAGCTAGGGTCCCTAGACCAAGGGAACCTCAACATAATGACAATCATGTATGGGCTATTCTTCAACCTAAATCTCGACTACGCCTTCCACATCTACAACGAGATTCATGCGGCCGTGATAAAAAATGCAAACTTCAAGCCGCAGGAAAGCCCCTCTCTGCAGTTCTCTTCCCCCGCTTCCTCGCCCTCTTCATTGGGGATGGAATGGTGAAACACGGTCTAACTGCTACAGAGCCTTTCACCTCGGTCTACAAGATGCAAGGACACAGACCAACCCTCTCGAAGGAGGGCTACACCATCAATCGACCACTGTCCCGGGCTATGCTCACTGTCATACCATCGACAAATGAGATATGCCATACCTATGAACGCTCCATGCTGTCCCAAGAACCGAGGGCTGCTACCCCGAAGCATTTAGAGCCGTCCCCCCTCCAAGCGAGGGAGCACAAGCGTCATCTTCATCGGATGATGAAGATAATGATGATGATGATGATGATGCTACTCGTGCTTCCCCCAACCTTACTCATACAATTCCTCAACCCATTTCACAAAGGGCAACCACATCCACTACCCCTGGCGATCAAAGCCAAAGGGGTATTGAAAAAGGACGACCCAGTCCAACCCCAACCCCAGCCAGCCATCCAGAGGCTATTCTTCGGGCCTCTAGAGATGAACAAGCCGAGGAACCACGTTTACCATCTCCCCTCTCTCAACAGAGAGGTGATGAAGAAATAAGAGCCCCTTCGCCTCAGGGCTCACCACATCCCTTCACACACACAGAAGCATGTGTTGCTTCTGACGTTGAACCAATAGATTGTTCAGAGTGATCTTTCCTTCATGCACCTCTCCCTTCGATATTTGATCTATCGAAGGGGATACATATTCGCTTCACTTACTCGGCCTCTGAAACCGAGGAAGAGGAAGCTGATGTAGCAACATCATGAGATAGCTCCTCTCTCGAGGGCTATCAAGGACATGATGGAAGTCCTTCGAGGCCCACATTCGCATAAGGCCAAGAAGACGCCTCAGGAACAGAGGCACAACCTGCAGCATCCATTGCTGCAGGGGTTACCCCACAAGCCTATCTGGTCACAAAGGCAGAGTTCCAAGCCTATGTTGATACAGTAACGCGGTCCTTGGATGACCTCAAACTCCTCATACAAGGGATAGTGGACAACCAACCCTTAACCAATACCTCAGACCTCCACCAATCCCTTGCAATCCTCCAACACCATCTCACCCAAATAGAAACCCAAACTCAAGACAACACAACCCACCTACAAATGCTCCAACAAAACGTCACCCAACACCACAATACCACATCCTCCCTAGCCACCCAAAGAAACCAAGTCCTTATCCAATCCATCGCAACCCTCACGGCTCAGGCAACTAAGGCCGATGAAAACCTCACCTACATCATTACCCAACTACAAACCATTCTTCGCCACCTTCATCAAATACCCACCTCCATCATCTCCCAAATCCCTCAACCTCAACCACCATCCACTTCATCACTCGATGAAACTCTCACAACCCTCAAAACCAAATAGCCACCTTACAAACCACCCTCACCCAACTACCCGCCACCATACTTGCCCAAATCCCACAACCAAGTCAACCCCCACCTCCCTCTGCAGGCCCATCCTTTGATGCAGCCTTCTCATCCTTCATTGCAGAGGTGAGGACTTTCCTAGCAAACCTTCCCCATCCTCCAACATCCGCTACACCCTCTGTGCCACCTCCACCATCTACAAGCACAGACTTTGCCACAAGAGCCGATCTTCGGGCTCTGTCCAAGGCACTCATCTCATCCATCAATGAGATCAGCGCAAAGTTTGCTGCCCAATCCGTTGAACCTACCACAACACTGAGGAAGAGTCTACAACAACATCAAGAACGAACAAACACTCTCTTTCACACCATGGAACAAAGACGCAACAAGGATCGGGTGTGTACTTTTGCTGCCCACATTCGATTGTGGAAGAAGAAGAACAGATCAAGAGCCTCCTGCTCATCCAGCTGCCCCCTAAAACGACGAAGACATGATGATCCAGACCCTAATGATCAAGGTCTTGGACCTCATGAGGGGGAGAAAGAGGTGGTGGCTGCACATTACACCGAATCTGCTGCACCACAACAACCAGCACCACAACCACCCTCTACCTAACCAACCCAAGTGAGGGAACCAGAGGCTTTGCCCTCTGATGATGAACAAGATATACATGTTCCCTTAGCCATAACCTCAAAACCCATCGTGTTGAGTTCATCAATCGATGAAGAGCCAACCACACCACCAACAAAAACAAACCAAACTTTCACTTCCTCACCCACAACAAACCTACCTTTAACCCCTTCACCCACACCTCGCACAATCTAATCCTTCACCCTTTCCACACAACCAGAACCTATAACAAACCAACCATCGCCCCAATAACCACAAATCCCAACAGAAACCCATGCACCGGAAATCACCCAAGCCCAAACTGAGCCAACCAATGAAACCATACCCACTACCCATATACAAGCCCAAAATGAAACATAACCCCCAACCAATACACAACCCTTAACCCATCAACCAATGGTGCATGCAGATACTCCCTCTTCTTCAAGGCAACCTCCAAAGGGCCTAGTAGATGAAATCATACAAGGCATGGAGTCGATGAGGAGACGTCCTCAACTGCCGCCCAGGGAACCAGTCATGATGGAAAACATCCATCAATATATGTACCAAAACCGTGATGAAAGTTTGTCCACAAATCCTCCAGTCTTATCGCCTGAGTCTATGGACCTCTTACATCATCGATTCATCAGACAGACCACACAAGCACCCTAGGCTGTCTTTTCAAATGATGGGATAAGGAGTGTCATAGACTTGAAAGTAAAGACATTTGCCAAACGAGCTATTCGATACATCGAGTTCATCATGGAGAGAACACATGGGCTAGTTACCGTGTTCAACGAAAATGCCCTCATCAATCTCAACCCATACGACTTGATCGAGTTATATGCTTACACAGCTCAAAGGCAGGATCACGACATAAGATTTGGAATGGCAAACCGAGAAATAGTGAAGACGATGGAATCCCTGGTGAAACATAGAGCCAAAAGTGATTTTGAAATCGCTTTTAGGCTAGGAATTGAAAGACTATCCTGCGCTCCTCCAAACGAAGACTTCCAGGGCCTGTAGAAGAAACGATCTGCCTCAGTTCTGACTCAACCCGAACTTGAACTTGTTTACAAGAATGAGTTCAGGGTTAAAAAATTCTTCAGACTGACTGAAGCCTTCAAGTATTCAACAAATACACTTGAATGGTTTCAGAAAATCATTAGAGAAAGACTAGGCAGAAACCATGTACCGAGGGAAGTAGGGAGTCAGCTCATTCACGAGATATCAACAGTCATCGCATATCGAAGACTGCTCCTGTGCTTCAGAGAAATATACTCAGGTAGCTCGTGATGAGTTAAAAGTTTTTGTTAGTTTTGCCTTGATGTATTTTAATTCAAGTATTGTAAGAAATTTCATCATCCAA
>NW_020200981.1:73244-75220 GCF_001531365.2 Cynara cardunculus var. scolymus
TGTTCTTCACAAGTGTGTCTAGACTAGACTATGTTATTTCATTACTTAGGGGGAGATTGTTAAACCCCACAATTCATAATGTAAAAAGTAATGAAAAATAATAAGTGATGAAGAACCAGAAGACCAATGAAGACATCAAGGCAGAAACGACTAAGTCTGGAATTCAACCAGAGGACCGATGGACAGTCCAAGGATGCGATGGAAAGAGCATTCTCATCGATCCTCTAGTCATTAACACTTAGAAGATTTTCCAGCACTTCATCCAAGCATGCAATGAAGAGTTGAAGATAAGGATGAAATCATCATATCATAATTGACAACTGGAGATGACAAGTCAACAACTGGAATTCGAGTTTATCTCAGTATTAGCGCCTATCCATACAAAAGATAAGATATAACAATCTTTGTCCTTTTGATGTAGACTCTGTAGGCCTTTGCGGTTTAAGAATATCTCAGAAAGATCCCTTCATTAGCTTTCTTGTCGAACTTGCCAAGATATTCCCTATCATTGAGTACAAAGCAATTGCACCCAAAGACATGGAAACACTTGACATTTGGTCTTCTTTGATTGATGAGCTCATAGGGTGTCTTCTGGTGCCTATTGTTGATGATATACCGATTCTAGGTGAAGTAGGCAGTAGAAATAGCTTCAGCCCAGAAGGTGATGGGTAACTCCGATGAAACAAGCATGGTCGTTGCTGCTTCCATGAGGGTTCTGTTCCTTCGCTCCACCATTCCATTCTGTTGTGGAGTTCTGGCTGCTGAAAAGTTTTGTGAAATGACTTCACTGATGAGGTATTCATCGATTCTAGCATTTTTGAATTCAGTTCCATTGTTGCTTCTAACTTTTATGAGTTTTTGTTGTAGAATGACTTGGAGCCTTTTCACCACCCCAATGAGTAGGTCATGAACATTTGATTTCTTCTTTACAAACTCAACCCGGGTGTATCTGGAGTATTCATCAACTAGTACTAATATGTACTTCCTTCCAGAGAGGCTTTGTGTAGATATGGGCCCACAGAGATCAATGTGGATCATGTCCAAGGGCTTGGTGCAGGAGGTTTTTGACTTAGTTTTGTGAGAGGCCCGTTTTAGCTTTCCCATCTCGCAGGCTGAACACAGGTGGTCTTTTTCGAAATTGAGGTCCGGTATCCCCTTGACCAGCTTCTGTTTGGCTAGTTTCCTTAGAACATCAAAGTTGAGATGTGAGAACTTTTGATGCCATAGCCAATTTTCATCGCTCTTATGGGATACAAGGCAGAGGTTGTCTTGTCCCATAGAAGATTGAAAGTCTAGAAGATAGAGATTTTCTTCTCTCTTTGCCTTAATATTGGTTTGGTCGGGCTGTGTTTCTATGATGCAGAAGCCCTTGCGGAATCTGACTTCAAGACCCTTGTCGCAGAACTGGCTTATGCTTAGTAAGTTGTGCTTCAAGCCTTCAACATAAGCCACTTTGCTTATGGAAATGTTTCCTTTTACGAGAGTGTCGTATCCCTTGATGGTAGCCTTGCTGTTGTCTCCAAAAGTGACAGAGCCTCCAGATTTCTTGATGAAGGAGGACAGCTGACTTTTGTTACCAGTCATGTGCCTGAAGCAACCTGAATCCATATACCATGGTTGCACATGCTGGTCCTGCAAGACACATTAAGGGGTTTTAGGTACCCATTTCATAATGGGTCCACGTTTGTTAGTGGGAGATACCTCTCTCTTTTCATCACCCTTAGCCCTTGCAGGCTTGGGTTTATTTGCATTTCCCTTGCCCTTAGACTTGGGCTTTTTCATGTTTTCATTGGTTTTAACTTTATAGCAATAGATGTGTTTGGAGAATATGCAGCGATGTGTCAACATGTGGTTCCTCAGGTTTTGTAAAAAAGCTAAACATTGACAATTATGATTCTTTGGATATGAATGTCTAACGTTCTTTTTATTCGATAAAAATGAAGAAGTAAATGCAGGGGATGAAAATCCTGTCCTAG
>NW_020200981.1:75240-88485 GCF_001531365.2 Cynara cardunculus var. scolymus
GTGGAGGTCGTGGTCTTTACTTCTTTACTCTTGAGGAAGGACTGCTTTTCTTCAGCTGAATGAGAGGAAAAGTGGTGGTTAGATTTCTCAGAGGCAGGCCAYTTCTGTTTTTGCTCACGAGTAAACTTAATGAACTTAGAAGATGTACTAGGGCCTTGTGAGTTATCGTTAGCATATTTGATATTGCTCAGCTTTCCCTTTCCTTTGTCTGAAGATTTCAGCGATGGTGGAACATCAGATTTCATTGAGGGTTTGAAGTTTTGAGGCTTCTTATCCTCAATGATCTTTGGTGATTCACAGACTATCTCTTCTTGAGATTCAGAATTAAGAAAGTCTCTCGCTGATTTCTTGAAATCAAAATTATCATGGATGTTTATGGGAGGTGTGGGTTCAGAGGTTGATGCTTTAGAGTGATTTGTTGGGGGTTCCATTGTTTCTGACTTAGACGAACTTCCAATCTTACTTGGATGGTTCATCGATTTATCAGTTGATGGTTCCTTACTAAGATTCTCCTTTTCATCAACAATACTTGCTGATGAAGTGGAATTGACAACAAGGGACTCTGACTTAACCATAGTGTTTCCATCGGTCTCTGATTTAGAGGTGTCGTTCCTTTCATCAAAATTCTTACATGTACTGCTCTCGTACACCACCTGTCTTAAAACGATAGTTTTTCCATCGACTTTAACTCTTTTAAAATTTGCTTTAGGTTTCGGGAAAAAGTCGGGTTTTTGAATGCATCCAAGTTTGAAAGTGGATTCAAGGGTGGATTTCTTTGTTTCGATGAAGGAGTCCAATTCATTGAATCCAATCCCTTGAGTGTCCGTTTGACCGTTTAACTTTTCGTACAAATTTTGGGCATCCCTGTATTTCTTCATCAGAAGTTCATTGGTTTGAAACTTCTGGTGAAGAACCTCCCTTTCTTTTTGATAGAAATATTTGAGAGCTACTGAGTTAAGTCTCTCTGCCTCAGATTCTTTTAAGGCCTTAGCTTTATTTTCTAAGTCGTTGGTTATTCGCTTGTTTAATTCCAGAAGTTTTTCTTCCTCTGATTTTTTAAGAGTGGCGATGCGAGTCTTTTCTTTGACGAGTTAGGCTTTTTCTTCGGTTAGAAGACAGTCTCTCTTTTGTAGAAACTGACTTCTTTTTCCGCTTTTAGTCTTTCAAATTTTTCAAAATTTAGTTTTTCTTTTAGTTTCAAGAAGTCCTCTGAAAGCTTTATTACCCTTAACTCTAGCTCAGATGGAGCAGAGTTGGTTTCATTGAAAGTAGACTCACATACCTGATCATCAGAGTCAGAGGTAGATTCTGCATTGAACGTGGCCATCAGACATATGAGTGCTTTGTCTTCTTCATCGGATGAAGAATTAGACACCCAATTTTCTTTTTCAGCCATCTGGCTTCGCTCTCTTGGATTGTATTTATATTTTCTTGTAGTAATCAGTATCCTTTACCAATCGTCCTCTGCACTCTTTGGAAAAATGACCGATTTTCGCACACCTAAAGCAGCGAAGGTCATTTTTCCTTCCATCTCTGTCTTCTTTCTTTTCCTCTCTTCAATCTTCTCTTCTATCTTCTCTCTCTTCTCTTCCATCTCTTCTGTCTTCCTTTTGATAGAATTTTGGTGGCTTCTTTTCATAGGGTGGCTGGTACTTCTCCCTTTTGAAGTCTCTTCGTTCATAGGGTCTTTTGATGAACTTCTTCTGGAACTGTTTTGTGGTCAAGGCCATATATTTAGCAAAGGCTTTGATATCATCATCTGATTCAGATGTCTCATCCTCAGATTCTGATTCTGCTACCAGTGCCTTCTTTCCTTTCTTCTTGTGGTCTTTGGTGGAGGTCCGTGAAGCATCATTTTCTTCAACAGCAAGAGCAAGGGGTCCACCGATGGACACTTTCTTCTTCATGATATCGTTCTCTTGTGCAGGAAGCGTTCCGTATATGTCATGAAGTGAACAGCCGTCTAAGTCCTGATTTGCTTGAAGGGACATTGACAGCTGTGTCCATTCATCGCCGAGACTTTTAAGGAATAAAACATTATTTTCTTCCTTCGTCCTGGAGATATCGTTTCGACAACATTGATTAATCAATGTGTTGAAATAATCGTATGTCTTCTGAATCGGTTCATCAGGAAGAGCCTTGAAGTTGGTATATTCGTTGAGACATTGGGCTCTACGATTCTTCTTTGTTTTTGCTCCTCCTTCTAATTGCCTTGCCAGCTCATACCATAGTTTCTTTGCTGTGGAACATGCATCCAGGGATTGGAAGATTTCATTGGGAATGGCCACGATGATTAGTCTTTTGGCCTTCTTGTCAGTCTCCACGCGCTCTATATCGTCTTCATCCCAATTCTTCTCATCCTAGGGCATGTAATAGGCAGGAATTTCTGCTGTGGTATTTGTTCCTGGGACTCTTGGAACAAGAGTCTGTGGAACGTAGGGACCCTCCATGACAGATGGTAGAAGATTTATGTCCATTCCTTTCAGAAAGTTTACCATCTGTATATCCTCCATTGTGGATACTCTTCTCTTTGAAGAGTTGGAGGTTTGGTGAGGGAACCAACGCTTTAAGGGGAATTCCAGTTGGCCATTTAAGATTTTGGAAGAGAAAACTTACGTTTTAGAGAAGATCTTTTATGAATTTTTATGAATGAAAAAAAAAATGCGAATTGAGAGATTTTAATGATCGTTTTGATTGGAAGAACAATCAATTGGCTCTGATACCAATTATTGATCCCCAGATCTCTCAATAACACTAATAACTAAGTTAATAATAACCTAATTATAGTGTTTGGATGAATAAAATAGTGAACACTCAAGAACAATTGATGAACATTCAAAGAATATACTTGAGTGTCAAAGGTTTCACTTTATTTCAATGATTGTGAAAAACGTAAAAGAGTCAAAGATTACAATATGCCTAACCACCTATTTATACTAGTAATATAGCTAAGAAGATAAATATCTAGGCAGACTATTTAGCTAATCTTATAATAAAAGATAAAGCTTATCTAAACATGGATAATCATCAATACAAGATAAACTTTGTTGAATCCAGCTGTTGATTTGTCATCTCCAGCTGTCTTCCATGGAGAGTTAGTTCAACCTTAACTTCATATCTTCATCGCATGCCTCTGGTTGAACTAGTGAGGAAAACTCCAAGTGTTGGTACCCAGAGGGGTTATGAAGATGCACTTTCCATCGCATCTCTGGTCAGTTCATCGACCCTCTAGTTGTTCTTCAGATTTAGTTATTTTTCCTTGAAGTCTTCCATCGGCC
Organism: Cynara cardunculus var. scolymus; assembly: GCF_001531365.2. Classification (NCBI taxonomy): domain Eukaryota; kingdom Viridiplantae; phylum Streptophyta; class Magnoliopsida; order Asterales; family Asteraceae; genus Cynara; species Cynara cardunculus. Next base: position 78,519 of record NW_020200981.1, read on the forward strand.
TTCTAGTTCTTCATCACTTGTTTGTTCTCATTACTTGCATACATAAGACTTATGGGGTCTAACACTTTCTCTTCCAAAGAAATCTTTATCAGTAAACTGTTGTAAGAATGATCTTCACATTCAAGAACTCTCAGACGATGTAGCACAAGAATAATCTTTTATAATAATTTCCAGTCGCACTCCTTTGAATCTTTTGCCGACTTTAATGTTACTCCCCCTTGATCTTTAAAACATATTCCCCTTATATCGTTCGGGACCAAACATTTCATTCATTATTACATACTCCCCCCTTATGATGAAATGAGAATCATTACATCATACACAAGAATGAATGAAATCTTCCGCGAAAGCCGTCAATTCATGAAATTGTAAGTAGATCTTTTCAAATCCACTTGTATAATCTTTTCAGATTAAGGAAATGGGAAGGTAACAACCAATTTCAAAGTAGGAAATTATTTTCAATCTTATACAAAGATTGGCCTGTGAGTATAACAAATATACTCAGTACAACGGATGTACTGTACATATTAGACTTTTTAAGGTTCATCTCACCAGGTCTTCCATTCAATAATTGATATCTTATAAAAGAATATCTATGAATGTTTCGGCACAATAGCATATAAAATGCAAAATCTGTGTAGTGTAGAAAGATAAAGCAACATTTGCTTCTGTTTAGGCTCAAAAAGATAAACCGTGTGGACAACACAAATTTATCAGATTCAATTGTGTGATCAAAAAGGCTTGAAGGGGGGACATATATCTTTCTGTTTCAATATCAAATTTCTCCAAATGAGAAACTGATAGATTGTGAGCTGCATGCCCCAAGGGTTATTGAAACACTTATCTGTTAAAAGATAAATGAGTAGCTGGTGGGGTTGTGACAAGAATTGGCCTGGGCTTTGCCTTTTTCAATATTAGTCTCGAAAGAATTGAGAACTAATAGATTATGTGGCATGCCCGGAACTTAAAATTTTGAAACATGATTCTTATGTTCTTTTAATTCTGACACAACTCTCATCAATTCTTTTAGTCTCACAACAACTACCCCTCTCATTTTCATTTTAAGCTCTGCACACAAACCCTTTTTGATTTAAAGCTCACTCAGATATGGTTGCCCTCTTAGGTAGGTTTGTCGGTTCTGACATTCCATAGAGGTATTTCTGTTAAGCACTCAGTCACTCCTAAATTTACTGTAAGCTCAGTTGATCACAATTGTTGATCAAAAATATTACTGCAAATAAAGCATAAAGATCAGATAAAAATTGATCAAGATGTGTAACTTTTAAGTACAATCAATGAATGAGTGATTTACGAAATCAGATTATTCAGTATGCAAAAGAAATGAATGAAAATCTGTAAGTACGAGTTTACAGATTCAGAATATTAAAAGAATTATCAAATGTATATCAAGTAAAGTAAAAAAAATCAGAAAACGAACTTTGAATACTAACGAGCGTATTATCACCGAAAATGATATTATTACAAGAGACGTGATAATAACAGTTTGAAGAATAGCTGAAACAAGTATTGGAGTTATAATCGATGAGAAATTACGCAAGTAAAATCTCAGAAAATACCTGTAACACCCTCATTTTTTTTTGAGAATGTTACGTAACCTGAAACAATTTCCTGAATACATATTCCCAAAAGACGGCTAAATAACACCGTTTGAATTGTTTACAGMGGAAGTCTTTGAATTGTCCAAAAATTAACTTAAGTTCTAACCTGCTTCACGCCAGGTTAAGTTACAAAAGATTAATACAATGCTGCCAGACAAAAGGCTAAGATAAGATAATAATTAGGAACTCTCTAAGCGTGTCCTTTGCCCTTATCCGACTTCGAACTACCTGGCCCTGAGATGCATACTATAGTCAGCTTATAAAGCTCAGTGAGTTCATGGTTTACGTGAGTAGAAAAATCACTTTACATCGTACATATCAACATGTAAACCTTGTACCAAATAGTATGCATTTTCTGAAAAACATGCAACGCAGAAAGAGCAGAGATCTCATGACTTGTCTGTCGGGTATGGGTCATTTAGTCACAAACACGCCCTGGGTTGATACTTCAATCTTAATTGATCACCCACTTGTCCGGGTAGTGTTTTATACTGGTCGTGACTTACTGGTCAAATGCCCACCCACTAAAACTGATCATAAACTTTCAAATGAAATAACATGCTAKAKKTATTTGAAAACTGATTAAACACATAGCATGCAACTGGTCATACATGTAAAATATATCATGTATGTAAACTGAAACATCATGTACCCATTATCTAATAAATCATTTAATGCTCGAAAGTAAATTTATACATAGGTATGCATCCCATTGTAAGTCTCATGAAGACTCACCTGTTAACGTAGATTGCTTAACTAACGTCACTGTCTGGCAACCTACAATTTATAATAGTAAATAGCATATAAATGATTAATTTCTCCCAAAGGTTAACATAAAGGTCAACTTATGGTCAACTACGTTGGCTAAGGTCAACCTTGGTCAACTATGCTTAAGAACGTTCTTCACATCAACAAAATTATAGGAACGTGGGTTCAGACACAAGGTGTATCATCTAGCTATATACCTTAAACGACTAAGTCTGGATGAAGACCAGAGCCTCTGTGGACGGCTAGAGCCTCTGGTTGCATTGACAGAGCCTCTGGTTGCTTTGACAGAGGCTTTGGACCCTTAAGTCCTTTAGGACCAGAGCCTCTGTGGTTGTATTGACAGAGCCCCTCTGCATGTATACCATACTTAGAAAATAATTCCACATCAAGGACAGAGCCCCTCTGTGGTCTCTCTTCCAGAGCTTCTGGCCTCACGACCAGAGCCTCTGGTTGAACCATAGAAAATAATACACACCAAGGCCAGAGCCCCTCTATGGTCTCTCTTCCAGAGCTTCTAGTCTCACGACCAGAGCCTCTGGTTGAATCATACTTGGCAAATATACACACCAAGGACCAGAGCCCCTATGGCCTCTCTTCCAGAGCCTCTGGCTTCACGACCAGAGCCTCTGGTTGAACTAACCTATACTTAGAAAATAATCCCACCAAGACCAGAGCTTCTGTTACTTAACTAATTATTTCAACATTGAGGGCCAGAGCCCCTCTATGTATTCTTCCAGAGCTCCTGTCTAACGCCAGATACAGAGCTCTCATATAGAGCTTCTGTATAACGTAACTTACTACAAAGCTCTCATGCAGAGCTTTTGGCTAACATAACTTGATACAGAGCTCTCATGCAGAGCTTCTGTATAATATAACTTGATACAGAGCTCTCCTGCAGAGCTTCTGTGTAACATTCTTTCAAGTGGTTTTTAACAGAATGCGATACAGCGTGTTTTCCAAAAGAAATCTAAACTTGAAATTGAATCCTAAAACACAAAGTTGGAACGTGGGCCTTCTAGAGTTCTACACAGGGCCAAAGGCATAGCTAAACATTGTAACAACATAAATTTTGGTTGAGTATTTACCTCTAAACGACGGGAAAGCAGGGGGTTCTTGCCTGGTCTTGAACTCCGGTTTTTCTCTCTCAAGCTCAACGATTTCCCTCTTATTTTCAATGAATAGCGACCCTAACCAGTGCCCATAATTTATACTCAAACGATTTGGCCTATTAGTTGACCAAATAGGCCGAATCCCGAGTTTTAGGCTGTGAAACTGCTTTCTCCACAGCCTGCAAACAGGCAGGTCACAGTTTCCCCTTATGGACCAGGCACCGCCTGTACCTCTTCTGCCTCTTCCAATCGTTGACAGCAGGCCCCTCTGTTTCAGGTCGGTTGCCTATTTACAAAACAGGTCCTTCTGGTTTAGACCTGCTTACACACGACCCTGTCACTTAACTACCGCGAATTGACAACTTTCACCCATGTCTTGACTTCTTCCTTCACTTTTGGTCCGACTTTTAAATTTATTTCAACCTTCTATTTTTTATTTGATATATACATATATATATATATATATTCTTAAAATAAAGTAACAATAAAGATAAATTATTTATTCCAATTTTTTTTTTGGGTTTTACAACTGTCCCCTCCTTCAAGAAATTCCGTACTTGAAATTAAAACTCGTTAAAACAACTGAGGATATTTAGCCTTCATCTCTTCTTCTGGTTCCCACGTCATTTCTGCGCCCTTGTGGAATTTCCACTTAACTAATACCAATGGTATTCTTTTGTTTCTTAGTCTTTTCGTCTTCTTATCCAATATGTCAATTGGCTCTTCCACATAAGCGAGTTTGTCGTTAACCTCAATGTCTTCCAGATCCAGAACAGTTGATTCGTCAGCTAAACACTTTCTCAAGTTTGACACATGAAAGGTATTGTGAATACTACCTAACTCTTCTGGTAGCTTTAACCGGTAAGCAACTGCTCCTACTCTTGCAGTTATCTTAAATGGTCCGATATACCTTGGACTCAGCTTACCTTTCTTTCCAAATCTTATGACCCCTTTCCATGGCGATATTCTCAACAAAACCTTATCACCTACTTGGAATTCCAGAGGTCGACGTCTTCTATCCGCGTAGCTCTTTTGTCTATCTTGCGCTACCTTTAACCTCTCCCTGATCTGTACTATTTTATCCCATGTCTGCTGGACTAACTCGGGTCCAGCTAGTTGCCTTTCTCCGATGTCTGCCCAACAAATTGGAGTTCTACACTTACGGCCATACAATGCTTCAAATGGCGCTGCCTTGATGCTCGAATGGTAACTATTGTTATAAGCAAATTCTATCAATAGGAGGTGGTTGTCCCAACTACCTCCAAAGTCAATCACACAAGCTCTCAACATATCTTCTAGTGTTTGTATCGTCCTCTCACTCTGGCCATCAGTTTGAGGATGATATGCAGTGCTCATGTTCAACCGCGTTCCCATTTCTTGTTGGAAACTTGACCAAAACCTCGAAGTAAACCTAGCATCTCTATCTGAGACAATGGATATCGGCACACCATGTCTCGACACGATCTCATTGACATAGAGTTGGGCCAATCTTTCTAATGTATACTTGTCGYTGATCGGTAAGAAGTGAGCAGATTTCGTTAGTCGGTCCATAATTACCCATATGGCATCATGCCCCTTTACTGTCCTTGGAAGTTTGGTGAAGAAATCCATCGTGATCATATCCCACTTCCATACTGGGATCTCCATTTGTTGCAACATTCCGGACGGTCTTTGGTGCTCGGTCTTCACTTTCAAGCACGTCAAACATTTCCCCACATAGCTAGCTACTGCCCTCTTCATACCAGGCCACCAAAAGCTTTCTTTTATATTCTTGTACATCTTATTACYACCTGGATGCATARTATATTTGGACTTATGTGCTTCGTCCATCACCACATTCCTTAGATCTCCCAAACTAGGAATCCAAACCTGATTCCCGTGTCTATATATTCCATCTGGTCCAGCTGTCAAGGTCTTAATTTGTCCAATCATTCTCTCCTTTTTGATGTTCATTTCAAGTAAAGCTTCCTTTTGAACATCCTGTATTCGGTCTAGAAGTTCCACTTTAACACTCATCCACATGGCTCGAATTCTGATTGGTCCGTTTCTCTCCTTCCTACTAAGTGCATCGGCAACTACATTTGCCTTACCTGGATGATAGTGAATCTCACAATCATAATCCTTAAGTAGTTCCATCCATCTTCTTTGTCTCATATTTAGCTCCTTTTGATCAAACAAGTACTTAAGGCTCTTATGGTCAGTATAGATCATACACTTCGTGCCGTACAGATAGTGTCTCCAGATTTTTAGTGCGAAGACAACAGCTGCTAATTCCATGTCGTGAGTTGGGTATTTCCTCTCGTGTTCCTTCAACTGATGAGACGCATATGCAATGACCTTGCCTTGCTGCATTAGTACACAACCTAAACCCATCTTTGATGCATCGCTGTAAACGACAAAATCTTCTACTCCTTCCGGTAGTGCTAAAACCGGTGCAGTGCTTAGTCTCTCCTTGAGTATCCGAAAGGCTTCTTCTTGTTTCGTCCCCCAATCAAACTTAACCGACTTCTTTGTCAGTGTTGTCAAAGGCGTTGCTATTTTGGAGAAATCTTGGATAAACCTTCGGTAATACCCTGCTAGGCCTAGAAAACTTCGGATCTCCGATACTGACTTTGGCGATTCCCAGTTCATCACTGCATCAATCTTAGCCGGATCCACCTTGATCCCTTCCGTGTTGACTACGTGACCAAGAAATTGTACCTCATGCAACCAAAACTAGCATTTTGAGAACTTGGCATACAATTGCTCCTTTGCTAGTAATTCAAGAATCAACCTTAAATGTTGTTCATGCTCCTTCTCATTCTTTGAATAGATCAAAATGTCGTCTATAAAGACTATGACAAATTGGTCCAAATACGGTCCACAAACTCAATTCATCAAGTCCATGAATGCCGCAGGTGCGTTTGTTAATCCAAACGACATTACAACAAATTCGTAGTGTCCATAACTTGTCCTAAAAGCGATCTTCGACACGTCCTCTTCTCGAACCTTCAACTGATGATAACCCGACCTCAAATCGATTTTCGAGAAACAGCTGGCTCCTTGCAACTGATCGAAAAGGTCGTCGATCCTCGTCAGTGGATATCTGTTCTTTATCGTGATTTTGTTCAACTCCCGATAATCGATGCACATCCTCATCGTGCCGTCTTTCTTCTTGACGAATAAAATCGATGCTCCCCATGGCGACGAGCTTGGCCTGATAAACCCTTTATCTAAAAGTTCTTGCAATTGCTTCATCAGCTCTTGCATTTCTGTTGGGGCTAAATGATAAGGCGCCCTTGCGATTGGTACCGCACCTGGTACCCGATCGATTCGGAACTCTACCTGACGTTCCGGTGGTATTCCCGGTAATTCATCCGGAAATACTTCTGGGTAGTCCCTCACCACTGGAACATCTTGTATTATCTTCTTTTCGAGCTTGGCGTCGATGGAGTATGCCAAGTAAGCCACACATCCCTTCTGTAGACACCTATTCGCCTTAATTGCATTGATCAACCCTACACAACACTTCTTTCGATCACCGTAAACATGAATTATTTCTCCTTCCGGAGTTTGAATCTTGATCATATTTTTATTGCACACTATTTGCGCATGATTGTTGGACAACCAATCCATCCCCAAAACTACGTCAAAACCTCCTAAGCACATTGGCATAAGCCTAACGGGGAAATTCTTCCCATCTATAACAATTGTGCATTTATCAAATACTTCGTCTACATTACACTGACTACCGTTGGCTGTTTCTACAGTGTAGATTTTGTCTAGCCTACAGGCACTGCTATTCAGATAGTGGCAGAAGGTGGTAGACACAAAACTACCATTTGCACCTGAATCAAATAATACATGTGCATACACATTGTTGATAGGGAACGTACCAGATACGACGTCGGGCGTTTCCTTGGCCTCCTCCAAGGTCATGTTGTAAGTTCGGCCATGTCCCTTAGGTAGCTCCTTCCTATTTTCCGATCTCCTTCCAAATCCGTTATTCGCTGTCTTCTCGTAGGGTGTCACACTATTCCGACGTTTTGGGCAGTCAGGTCGTATATGTCTGGTAGCCCCACATTCGTAACAAGTTTTTCCTTCTGGGCACTCTCGCGTGGTGTGCCCAGGCTTGTCACATTTGTAGCACGTCAGGCTCCCCGCTCTGCACTCTCCCCTATGTCTCTTGTTGCATTTGTTACATTGGAGAATAGTGAGTCCCTCGCTTCGTGTTTTTGCCATAGACGGAGTCCATTTCGGTTTCTTGTCGGACTTGTGCGACCCTTCCCATCTTCTCTTTGCATCCCTTCTATCATAGTTCTCCTTAGCGTTGTTCTCCTCTGCTACCTTCGCCATCTCTACGGCTTGGACAAAAATGGTCGGCTTAGTCATGTCTACGTACCGTTTGATTTCGATTCTTAAGCCATCTTTGAAACGACCTATCTTCCTCTCCTCGGTAGCCACCTGGTAACTGGCGAATCTTGGTTTTTCAAGAAAGTCGTTCACATATTCTTGAACCGACATCGAGCCTTGCTTTAACCTCAGAAATTCTGATTCTAGTTTGTTCACTTCCGATTATATGCAGTACTTATCCATCATCATCCTTTTCATTTGCTCCCACGTCATGGCAGCAATGCCCTCATCACCTCTGATTGCACACTCAGTCTCCCACCAATGTAATGCATAGTCCACAAAGGTTGTAGCAGCATAGGTCACTTTTTGATCTTCCGCGCATCTACAAATCTTGAAGCTACTTTGCATCTTGGTTACCCAGTTCATCAGGCCAACTGGGCCCTCTTTTCCCTTAAATTCCTTCGGCCCGGTGCCCTTGAATGTTTTAAAACTGCATCCTCTCTCCTTTGTTGTCAATTCTGTTCTTCCGTTGATGGGCGACTCCGCCTTCTCTTTACCAGATACTTCCACCCTTCCAGTGGCTTGAGTGTTCTCTTGTCGAACACTTTCCTCCTCTCCATTTTCGTTGTCTTTAACTCTGTCACCCAATATTTCTTTAAGTATATTTGGCAATGTATCCCGGAGGACTTGTGCCATTTGCTCAGCTATCATCTCCTTTGTGAGGGGATTTTCCCCTTTCTTGTCTCCTTGACTCCTACCTATAGCTAAATTATCCTGCGTGGATGGAGTCGCAATAGAGCTAGCGGTTCGGACACTTCCACGACCTCGACTTTGGGCTCGCGTCCGTCCTCGAACTGTTGGTGGGGCTATGCCATTAATACATCCCTCATTGAGGGCGTTCCTTGTTGATCCAAGAGAAACCATACTGACAATATAGGGTATTTTTGTTTTTAGTGAGGTTCTAAAGTCAATATGACCCATTACATATATATATATATATATAATCGCTATATATATATAAGCGAAATACATAATAAGGAATTAACGTCGAGAATCTCATAATGCTCAAAAAGATATATATATATATATATTTCGCGTCAATGTACAATCCTGGGAAGAGACATTACATAATCCCATTTACTTACAAAAGATGGGATACTACATCATTCTAAACATATCTCTAAATCATGTGAATGCTCAAAAAAATCTATTAAAGCACTGGACTAGATGAAAAAATTTCGCTCAGCTATCTAGTCACGCACAAATAATTCACATATCGAAAAGATCTTCCCTCCTTCAAAAGGATTCCATGTCTAAAACTGATCCGCGGCGTAATAAGGGAGATAAGGGTCCCTCAACCATTCCTCAAAAGTGGTGGACGGCCTGGAGTGCCACAACACACTAGCCTTTGGGCCATTTTTGATGCATTGGACCTAGTTGGAGAAATACCCCTCACTACACCAGCATAGTCTATGGTCATCCTCTTATAGAAGTGAACTCTGTCTCTGAACCTAGCAACCTACTAGACGAGCAACAATTCTTCGCTCCTGCTCAAGTACAACTTTGTCCCAAATCAGTGCATGACGTTGTTCCGACAAATGTGCATTCTCTTCAATTAGCTCGTTTAGGACCCCTCCTTGTTCGACATGTGCCCGCTGAAGATTGTTTAGCCATTCATTCAGTCTAGTATTGCCATCTAAAGTTCGGGTCAACCTTTCCCTTAGTCTTGTGTTCTCGCCCCTCAAGGCCTCTATAGTCTCCATCATGTCCTCATGTGTAGGGGTGCGGGGCGTGTAGTCCACCGAAGGCTCGGGTGTGGTCCTTCTCCTGATGGGCTCTCGCGATGACAGCTCACCAGTGTGGGCCAGACTTTTGCTTCTGGACCGGGAGCGGGAAACGTGTCTGGTGCTGGGGCGGTGACTGTCAATAGGTCCCCTATTTGGTCCTAGCCCGTGTGGTGTCCTACATGTTCCGTATCCGCACCCGCGTCCGCGTCTGATAGACCTGGTGTGAATGGTGTGAACCATGTCTCCTACAAGTCATAAAAGGAACACTATGTCGAATAGTAACATGGGATCAAACTTATTCACATGATAAGCAATACTAATACACAATAAATATGTGCTTCTAACAATCCTC
>NW_020200981.1:90540-91791 GCF_001531365.2 Cynara cardunculus var. scolymus
AGCTCTCCTGCAGAGCTTCTGTGTAACATTCTTTCAAGTGGTTTTTAACAGAATGCGATACAGCGTGTTTTCCAAAAGAAATCTAAACTTGAAATTGAATCCTAAAACACGAAGTTGGAACGTGAGCCTTCTAGAGTTCTACACAGGGCAAAAGGCACAGCTAAACATTGTAACAACATAAATTTTGGTTGAGTATTTACCTCTAAACGACGGGAAAGCAGGGGGTTCTTGCCTGGTCTTGAATTCCGGTTTTTCTCTCTCAAGCTCAACGATTTCCCTCTTCTTTTCAATGAATAGGGACCCTAACCAGTGCCCATAATTTATACTCAAACGATTTGGCCTATTAGTTGACCAAATCGGCCGAATCCCGAGTTTTAGGCTATGAAACTGCTTTCTCCACAGCCTGCAAACAGGCAGGTCACAGTTTCCCCTTATGGACCAGGCACCGCCTGTACCTCTTCTGCCTCTTCCAATCGTTGACAGCAGGCCCCTCTGTTTCAGGTCGGTTGCCTATTTACAAAACAGGTCCTTCTGGTTTGGACCTGCTTACACACGACCCWGTCMCTTAACTACCGCGAAWTGACAACTTTCACCCATGTCTTGACTTCTTCCTTCACTTTTGGTCCGACTTTTAAATTTATTTCAACCTTCTATTTTTTATTTGATATATACATATATATATATATATATATATATATTCTTAAAATAAAGTAACAATAAAGATAAATTATTTATTCCAAATTTTTTTTTTGGGTTTTATAATACCTGCTCAGAAAATGTACTCTTTCCCAAGAAAATATATTTACTTTTCGAAAACATTTATTCAAAAATTCTAGAGACTCCCCCTAGAAAATAGATTTAAGAAATATTTCGATTCAGCTCAAAAAATTAAAAAAAAAATAAAGGAAACATAGCACGGGTCCTAAACTGAGTGTTTAGAAACCACATCAGCAAAGCACGGGTCCTGAACTGTGTTGTTCAGAAGCCTCGTTTGGACAGATTACAACCTCCCCTTGAATTTGTGCATCATTGACATGTTATTCTAATCAGTACAGTAATGACGCACCTGCAAAATCAGATCTGGCAGATTTTGGTACCCAAACAAACTTGGGTATCTCTTTGTTAGTATCAGGTTGTGGAATATTGTAACTGCCAAACCATCTATTTTTATTTGATGTTTTCTTTTTAGCACTTTTAACAGGATGATTATATACTGAAAAGTCCAAATTTCATACGAATATTGATGTAATC
>NW_020200982.1:0-4292 GCF_001531365.2 Cynara cardunculus var. scolymus
TGAGGGTTGAGGGAAGAATGGAGGAGCCAGCAGAGGCTAGAGAGGTGAGTGAGGACCGACCTAGAGTAGTAAGTCCCCCACCAAAGAAGACAAAGAAGACTCGGAAGGGTGTTGACTCTTCTGAGAAAAAGAAAGGTAATAAGAGACCCGCAGAAGAAGAGGGTCCAAGCAGTCCTCTDCAAAAGCCAAAGAAGAAGAAATCGAAGAAGGCCCAACCCGCAGAGGTTGAGGTCACAGAGATTGTACTCCAAGAAAGCTCCGCAGAGGCTGCTCCAAAGCGCAGAAGGTTGCGCAAGGTTGTTCACGAAGAGTCCCCAACAGAGCAGATACACGATGTCATCTTCCACATCCAACCAGAGCTTAAAACGGCCACAGAAGTAGTGGATTTAGGGACAGAAGTCGTAATAGACGATGAAGAAGAAGAGTTGGAGATAGAAGAGGGAGTAAAAGATGCTGAAGGCACACTTCCTAGCCCCCCTCCTAGTGCTACCCACATTTCTAGGAACCCTGTTCTTGAGGGAACCCCTATTGAACAAGGCATGCACATGCTGAAACCTACCCAAACCCACCTCGCACAGGACATTCTTTCGTCCTCTGTCGAATGCACAGCCTGGGAACCACAATCAACTCCAACATCCTCTCAAAAGGATGGTGGTTTTACAATAAGAGTCCATTCACCCAAGGACTCGTCACAACCCAGAGAGGCATCCGTTGCCCCTCCACACTTGAGTGAACAACCAAGTTATGCTTCAGAGGCATATGAGAGATTCACATAGACTACGGGTCTAGAACGCCAAAAGTCTCCACTCGATCCCTCTGCCAAGTTAGGCTCTGAACCTACTAGGCACGACATCGACAAAACACTGGTAGGCTCTCTAATTGGAGATGTTCGAGGATCCGATGGAAGTCCTCAAGCTGACATCGAAAAACCACTCACTGAGGGCACCTCACACTCCGAGGCTACTAGGTCACCATGTGTTGGTGATCTAGGTTCCCAGAGTACTTATGCGACGAAGAAGGAGTTACAAACCTTCACCACAGAGGTATTCAAGAGGATGGATGAGTTGAAAAGCTTATTCTCCTCCCAACCGGCGACAGAGGCTCTTACACCGCTAACAGAGGCTCTGAAGGAGTTGACTTCCACAACTTCGGAGCTCAAGGCAACCGTATCAGCCCTTTAGAGCTCTGTCCTCAACAAAGATGATCTAGAAGAAGCATTCAACGCCTTGTCTCTCAACCCTTCTTCAATCCAAAAGCTTAAGACATAACTAACAATGGTTGCCGCCCAATTCGCTGCAGACTTCATTTTCGTCGGCTACACAGATTATTCTGCCTTCAAGGACGAGATCAAAGGGATGTTTTCCTCTGCGGTGACCTATGGCATTGATTCTAAATCCTCCAGGGTTAACATTAACCATCTAGCCACTCGCAGAGAGCTAGACACAATGGTTGAAGCCCTTGGAGAGACCGTGCATAAATACACCGACCCACTCCTCAAGGAAGCCCGAGCAAGAAACGAAGCTATAAGAGACTGCACGAAGAAACTCGTCAAAGAAGGTGATAACTTCAGAAAAGAGATCTATTGCTGCATCTCTAAAATGAAATGGGCCACAAAGATGGATATCAACACTGCCTCTGCGATTGCTGAGGAGGTCATTCAAAAGATGGAGAGGGCGGCTTCCAAAGTTTTAAAGCAATTGAAGAAGGCTCCCTTACTACTTGCAAGGCGGAAGCCACTAAAATCGATGACGATCAAGGAAGTGATGACCATGATCGTCATGAGGGGGAGAAGAAGAAAGAGGAACCAAAGAAGACAACCTCTGCCAGACCACTAAAAATAGTAGACTCTGCTGCTGCCTTATTCTCTAAAGACAAATCTCCAGAGCCTAAGGGGAAAGGCAAGGGTAAAGCAGTAGAGGAGTCGCCACAGAAGGGGTCAAGCTCTGAGACGCTAGAGGAGATAAATGAAGAAGAGTATGATGACCCGAATCTTGTTCAAGTATTAAAGGCGTCTTTGGCAGAGGCACAAGCAAGAAAGGGTAGAGCCCCCATCCCCAGAGCTGGAGAAAGCTCTTCCTCTAAAATGGCGAAGATTCCAGAGGAAACGTCCACGGGTACGTTTGACGCTCTGGTAGGAACTGTCAAGCCAATCCGACCAGAGGGGTCCACCCAGAGGCCAATACTAGAAGAAGAAACCAGAATGCCAGAATCTGCCACGGTGGGGAGGGTATCTGAGATACTTGAATCTATGAGCAAGATTCCTATGCAGAAGGTACGCACAGAGCTCGTAACCACTGTTGAGGAGATTCTGCGGTGGCGTTACTCAGCTGTGGACACAGAGCCCCCTTACGACCTAGAGCTTACAGGTATGCCCTCTGCCATTGCAAAGTTCCACTTCTCAAAGCTCACAAGGCCACCAGAGCAGGTCTTCTCAAAGCATGTAATTACTTCACTCGAAACAATTTCTCCAAGGACTATGCTCAAGAAGACCGTGCTATATGCTCAGTACGTGGTGAAGAGGGATGACGGCAACCTATATACTTTCACAGATGCTGACCTCCACAACCTCTGTGTATTTGACCTAATATTCCTTCACAAGATATTGAACAAATACATGGAGAGGAGGTCAACAAATTCGATTTCTCTTAGAAGGCTGATTGAGGTTATACGCGCTCAAGTAAAGTTCTACTGCCAGAAAGATTTCGACATCGCAATGAGGTTGGCCCAGCCAGAGCTAAAAATTTCTCMTCCACAGAACAGACCAAGTTGGCTGCTTAGATTTCATCCCAACACCATTGTCCACAATCCTATCTTTGGGTTTGTATTCCTGGACAAGGATGAAATTCTAAGGTTCTTCGATCCCAAAGAGACGCATAAATATTCGACAGAGTCTCTTGAGTGGGTGTTCAACCTAGTGGTGACAGAAGTGCAGAGAGGGCATTTAAGGGCAGATGAAGTAAACCACCTTCTGGAAACGATCAAAGTTCAAGTCTCATTCAGAGAATGGATATTCAAAGTCTACAGAACCATCAAGTCAGATCTGCAATTTGCCGTAAATGACTATCTAGACTCTGCTGTGGACTAATTATTGTAATAGTGTAGGCCTGTACTATCAATTTTTAATTTGTTCATTTATGTAATTCTTTTCAGAGGATGAGTTTAATCTCTTCTTGTAATTCTTTCAATTAGTCATTTCTTGCAACCATTTGTCTAAATTTACTTTTTCATACTTAGGGGGAGATTGTTAGCTCTGTTTTTCATCTCTTGTAAAAGTATAGAAAAAGTACAGCAAGTCTTGACAGAAGCTTATCTTCCACAGAAGACAACAGAGGACTAACGACAGAAGCCTGATATTCGAGCAAGTAAAGTGTGATAGAACCTCTGATGTCTCTCACAGAGGTTCTGGAAAATGGTCCTCTGCAAATAAGAACAAGCAAGTCAATTACAGCAGAGCCTCTGAGATGGCTCACAGAGGGTCTGCGGTTTCGTCTTCTGTGAAGATCCTCTCCCAACTGTTATTCAAAGATTGTTAGTTGCATGTGCTTCTCATGTGACTAGGTCTTTAATCGACTTTATTTGGACGGCTTACATGATTTCACGTGTCTAGATCATGTCAGTAAGGTCGTTAGGAGCTAATATAAAAAGCGGCTTAAGCCTTTGTATTCAGTGTGCTTCCGAATTATAATCGTCTTATTTTCAATTGAATGAATTGAAAAACCTTTGAAGCTATTCTCCTGTGTTMATCTTCTTCCTCATATTAACTGTGTGTTCTTGGTTTAATTACTCTGTTCTATTCTTATTATTGTTTCCGCTGCACTGTAATCGTCCTAAAGTTCATTCAGAGTAATAGATCAAAATCAAAGCTGAATTTACAGGTCCAACACAGAGCTTCTGGTTTCACGGCCAGAGCCTCTGGTTGAACCAACCAGACTTAGAATATATTTCAAAATCTAAGACTAGAGCCTCTCTGGTCTCTCTTCCAGAGCTTCTGGTCTTCAAAAGACATGACCAACCAGAGCCCCTCTGGTTCAACGTGTAAGTAAACCAGAGCTTCTCTGGTCTGTTTTTCATAAAAGATTCTAAGTATACAACTCCTTTTCTTAAAACTTCAAAAACATGATTTTGACATAGAAGCTCTTATTGATAAATACAAAACCTTTAATCCACTTAATATGTATAGTAAAAACTTGCTCATCATCCAAATCAATAACCAAAATCCTCTGGCCCAATAATGAGAACCAACCAGAGCTCCTCTGGTTCCTCATGAAAATATTCATTTTAAAACAATAAAT
>NW_020200982.1:5732-14231 GCF_001531365.2 Cynara cardunculus var. scolymus
TATTTTTCTTTCATTTCTGATTCTAATTCCCATGTTACTTCTGATCCTTTGTGAAATCGCCACTGTACCATTAATAGACTTATTTCCTTCTTTCTCAACACATGGGTTTTGTGGCCGGTTATAGCTTCTGGAGTTTCTACAAAATTTAGTTTATCATCCAACTTAATCTCCGGAAGTGGTATTGCCATACTAGGATCAGCAAGGCATTTTCTTAGGTTTGACACATGGAAAGTATTATGAATCAGACTAAGTTCCTCTGGTAATTCCAATTGGTAAGCTACTGGTCCAACTCGTTTACAGATTTTGAATGGACCAATATATCTTGGACTGAGTTTACCTTTCTTCCCAAATCTCATAACTCCTTTCCAGGGAGAAACTTTCAACATTACTAAATCATTTACGCAAAAATTCAATTGATTTTCTGCGCTTATCTGCATAGCTTTTCTGCGCGGATTTGGATAGGCGATCCACTATTATCCATATGGCATCATATCCTCTTGAGGTTCTGGATAACTTTATAATAAAATCCATTGTGATATGATCACATTTCCAAAAAGGAATTTCTAAGGATTGCAGTTTTCCATAGGGCCTCTGAAGCTCTATCTTTCCTTATAGGCATGTCATACATTTCTCCACATACCTTGCTATGTCTTTCTTTAGTCCTGGCCACCAATAAAAAGTTTTCAAATCCTTATACATTTTATTAGTACCTGGATGGATGGAATATCGAGATTCATGGCTTTCCCTCAGAATTATATCACGAACATTCCATAATGTGGTATTCAGATTCGCCCTTGAAAGCATAGTATTTCTTTGTCGTTCTTCTCTAGGTTAACAGTCATTTTTCCCAATCTTTCGGTTTTTAAGTGACCTTCTTTAACAACCTCAACTTGACACCTTTGAATATTTGTATGAAAATCTGGTCTCTCATTTATTTTCATTGCCACGGCTTTGATAATTCCTCCTCTTTTTTTTTTTTGTCTTAACGCATCAGCTACGACATTAGCTTTCCCTGGATGGTATATAATTTCACAATCATAATCGTTGACTAGTTCTATCTATCGATGTTGCCTCATGTTTAACTCTTTCTGGTTGAACAAATGCTAAAGGCTTTTGTGATCTGTATAAATTTTGCACTTTGTTCCCAGCAAATAGTGCCTCCAAATTTTTTTTAAGGTGAATACTACAGTTGCTAATTCCGTATCATGTTCTGAACGCAGTTTGAAGAACATCTTCTTTTCTGACTTTCAGTTGATGATATCCGGATCGTAGATCAATCTTTGAGAAGTAACTGACCCCAACTAATTGATCAAATAAATCATCAATCCTAGGTAATGGATATTTATTCTTAACTGTCATTTTGTTAAGCTTTCGATAATCTATACACATTCTTATTGATCCGTCCTTCTTTTTAACAAATAAAACCGGAGCTCCCCAAGGTGAAGTACTTGGTCTAACAAAACCCTTATCAAGTAGATCCTTCAGTTGAATCACCAATTCTTTCAACTCTAATGGGGCTAATCTATATGGTGTTTTTGCTACGAGTGCTGCCCCCGGGTATGAAATCAAATCTAAATTCAATAATTCTATCTAAAGGTAGCCCTGATAAGTCTTCTAGAAAGACTTCAGGATAATCACTAACAACCGGAACTAATTCTCGCTTATTCTTTTCTTTCTTAGCATCAATTATGTAGGCTAGAAATCCTTGGCATTTCTTTTGGATACATTTTCTGGCTTTCATCACAGATAATAGACTGATACGATGATTCCGATGATCATCATAAATTACGACTATCGTTTTGTCAGGTAACACAATTCTAATAATCTTTTCATTGTAAACGATGCTAGCCAAATTTTCTGTCAACCAATCCATTCCTATTACCACATCAAATTCCTTCATAGTCATGGGAAACAATCGGATGGGTAGCTCACAATTCTCAATCATGATAGTGCAGTTTTTAAACACGTAACTAACAGATACATGACCGTTAGAAGTATCAACTACTAATTTATCGTCAAGTGGCACATAATTCATATCAGCACGTAAGGCAAATGATGGGAATACAAACGAGGAGTTTGCACCCGAGTCAAATAACACTTTAGCATGTAAGGAGTTCACGAAAAAATGTACATGTTACCATGTCTGGAACTGCCTCTGCCTCATTTTTAGTCATCTGGAAGGATCGTCCTTGTGCTCTTCCTAGCCCTCCTCTAGTCATACTTGGTCTCCCTCGACCACTTGTTGTACTATTTCCCAAACTTAGTTGTGGAGTTTTGAGCTGTGGGCATTTGTCTTTAAAGTGATCTGGTGAATTGCAATTGAAACATCTTTTATTCATTGGACAGTATCTCGATGAATGTCCTATCTCACCACAATTGAAGCATTTCATTGGTTCTGGTTTGCATTCTCCTTGATGATATTGTCGACACCTAGGATAGGTCTTTTCCATCGACCTCTGCATTGGTTTCTTGTTGAACTTAAGGGACTTGGATCCTCGATATCCTAAAGATCCTTCCCATTTCCTCTTTTCCATTTGTTTTCCTTCATCGCTTCTATTTTTGTTTCTTTCTGTGACTTCAGCTGCATCGACTGCCAATGAAAATGTGGTAGGATTCATTGCTATAACAAATTCTCTAATCAAGGGTTTCAAACCCCAGATATATCTCTCAACTTTTCTTGCTTCTGTGGATATGTAATGCTCAGCAAATCTAGAATACTCTATGAATTCTTCTATGCATTCTCTAACTGATCCAGAGCTTTGTTCTAACTTTAAGAAATCATCTTCCATTGGTCTAACCGCTGCTTTGGGACAAAATTGTTTCTTAAATTTGTTCACAAATTCTGCCCATGACAAGGTTTGCAAAACATCCACCCTTCCAAGAGACTTTATTTCCCACCAATACAAAGCATTAGATTTTAGAACTAATATAGCAAACCTGACTTTGTCAGCTTCTGGACAACGTATGGTATTGAATACTGATTCAATCTCTTTTATCCAACACATAGCTTTAACTGGATCTCGCTCACCCGAAAAAGCTGGTAGTTTGCATGTCAGAAACATTTTAATATCCCCTCCTCTTGTGTTTRGTGTTGGTATGGAAGAATTTATCTCTACTCGTTCTGTTTCCACCCTTGTAGGCATTCTCAATATTGATGTTAAGTTTTCTCTTAACCTTCCCATTTCTTCAGCCAGCATATTTCTGGTTACAAATTCTGGCTGTGGTGCTGGTTCTGGATTGTCATCCCTAGAGTTGGATTCTACTTGATTACCATAGCCTTCTAATTGATAATTTATTTCCCTTGTTTGATTGCTCCCTCTTCCCCTGCCTCTTCCTCGTGAGGTACTAATAGGGGCTTTGATGGGAGAATTTTCTGCTTCACTAAGATCAGGATGGGCTAGTCTTTGTGATCTTCTAGACCGACTTGCCATCTATAGATATCAAAGTTAAAACACACATTTTTCACATTCCCAAATATAATAAAGTGTCCAAGTTCAGTTATGTACCTGTAGATTCAAAAATTACATTGGCCAGATGTAATTCAAAAATACCTTACACACTGACCTCTTAACTTATTATATTTATTCCAAAGGTGCTAACTATGTCTGTGACCCTAATATGCAATGAAATAGTTTAAGTCTAGGTATCATCATGCAATTGATCACCTAAATCCCTTAAACTCAGGCTTTGATACCATTCTATAACACCCCAAATCCACACATTGCATATAACACATATTTCATATTTAAAGTACATGTTTTCCCCACATAGGTCCTTGATACAAGAGTATAATATAAAATACACAACCCAAAAATTCCAAAAGTACAGGTTCTTGCATYCTAGCATCTATGCTTCCAAAACAGCTAAGCATATAGGGAAGTAATTCACATAATACTCTTTCCCTTATTATCATTACCTGCACACATAATTTTGAAAACACAAAAATGAGGGTTAGACATGAATGTCTAGTGAGGTTCCCTTYTATGTAATGCAGGGTAAGGATCACCAAAATGTTTATTTCAAATCATTCAATGTATGAAGCAAAATTAAAAACATACTGCTTCGGTCCATCGGACCTCTGGTTYCAAACAACACTTAGAAAATATTTCGACAACCAGGACCAGAGCCCCTCTGGTCTCTCTTCCAGAGCTTCTGGTCTTCACAACCAGAGCCTCTGGTCCCAAACCACACTTAGAAAATATTTCAACATTCCGGACCAGAGCCCCTCTGGTCTCTCTTCCAGAGCTTCAGGTTTCACGACTAGAGCCTCTGGTTGAACCAACCAGACTTAGTATATATTTCAAAATCTAAGACCAGAGCCTCTCTGGTCTCTCTTCCAGAGCTTCTGGTCTTCAAAAGACATGACCAACCAGAGCCCTTCTAGTTCAACATGTAAGTCAACCAGAGCTTCTCTGGTCTGTTTTTCATAAAAGATTCTAAGTATAAAACTCCTTTTCTTAAAACTTCAAAAACATGATTTTGACATAGAAGCTCTTATTGATAAATACAAAACCTTTACTCCACTTAATATGTATAGTAAAAACTTTCTCATCCTCCAAATCAATAACCAAAATCCTCTGGCCCAATAATGAKAACCAACCAGAGCTCCTCTGGTTCCTCATGAAAATATTCATTTTAAAACAATAAATAAAAGCACTAAGCTTGTTTCTCAAAGATATAAAGCTTATTTTCCAAACTTATAAATTCATAAAAGATTTTGCAAACTTTTAAATCAATATCCAGAATCCTCTGGTTCTATTATGAGGGTCAATCAGAGCCCCTCCGGTCCTTGCAAGGTATAACCAGAGTTCCTCTGTTCCCTCATAATTAATGCTTTTATCCAAAGCATTTAACTCACAACCAACAGTCATGAATTATATTATCTCCAATACCATCACCTCATTACCATCATTTCTACTAAAGACAACATCTCTAAATCCTCAAATCACCAAGAAGTGAGAACTCCAATCTGTTGTAACTCTAATAGTTATCATGGTAAGAGTTAGGCGATGCCGAGAACGTCCCACCTTATATCCTCCCAATAATCTCCTTTACATGATGTTCCACCCTTATATCCTCCTGCTCATTAGTATGAACTAGTTCATCCAAAGACAGACCTCAGTCACATGTCAGAGTGAACCTGTTCATAATCCTCAAACCAAATCATGGTTCCAACATAGGTTTATACTCAAAAACCTTTTATTCACAAGAACAACCTGTTCTCCCAAAACAGTTTAAAACTATTGTTTTTCTGTAAACTCTTTCAAACTGTTTAAAAAACCCAGATACTATTTAATTCTCTCCAAAAAAGTTCCAACAATAGATTCAAACAGCAACTTCTCAAGGCTGTTGAARAACACAAATCTGTTTCATATTTATCAAAACCAGATTCCAAAATAACAACATCATAAAACTGTTAAAAACAGTTTATCATCTTATCCTAAAAAAAACCAATATCAAAACTCAACAATTGATATACAAATATATGAGGAAAATAGTTTCAAAAGCACTCACCTTATCAAACAGATTTCTTGAAGATAATCACACAGCAAAAGCTTTAATCTTAGCACAGAGTCTTCAAGAACACTTTTCATCGCTACAAACTTTCTTTCTCTTCAATTGAAATGATAAGATAAAATCATATCTATTATTTCTTTAAATACTCTCACCAAGGCGGTGAAGATTATTTTAGTTATAAAAACTCAAAGGTGGTGAAAGTTTCCTCCAATAGAAATAATCTTGGGCGGTGGTTTTGCATTATAAAATTCATGATTTCTTAACCATGAAGATATAAGTTTTTCAATAATAAAATAATTATTCCACTCGAATCATTTAAACACAATAAACACCACCCATGTATGCTTCACACCACATGCATACATGTATAAATCATTTATGGCATGTCATCTTTTCACATATATGCATGCACAATATCACGTACACATATATAGTTCATGCATTTCTACTTAGATATGCATATTTCACACAATCCACATAATAAACATGTATAAATTACCTCAACCCAGGTTATGTGAAACCCGGTTATAACAGGAAAGGGTGAAGCGAACAAGGGTGCAAGCTTTGGCAGCAGTAGTAACCACGAGTTTGAAAGCACAAATTCTCGAAGATCAAAAATAGGCATTGAAGGAAGAGAATTTGAAAAATGAGACCCTACACCACATGGAAACTACGTTTCAACTAAAGTCCGATGGAGTGAATTACTTGGGAAATAGGGTTTGGATTCCTAAGATTGGCAATCTTAGATCTATAATTCTGAACGAAGCCCATCGATCAAAATATTCAATTCACCCAGTAGCAGATAAGATGTATAAGGAATTGAGGGAACACTATTGGTGGCCTGGAATGAAGAAAGACATTGCCTTGTATGTGAATAAGTGTTTAACTTGCGCAATGGTCAAGGCCGAACACCAAAAACCATTCGGCTTACTACAACAACCTGAGATTCCCAGTAGAAGTGGGAACAAATATCAATGGACTTCATAACTAAGTTTCCTAGGATTGGGAAAGGGTATGATGCAATCTGGGTAATTGTGGATCGACTGATGAAATCTGCTCATTTTCTGTCGATTCGGGGAGATTATAAGATGGAGAAGCTGGCTCAAATTTACATAAATGAAATCATCACCCGGCATGGGGTATCTCTTTCCATCATATCGGATAGAGACAGTCGATTTACGTCAAGATTTTGACAATCACTTCAAGAAGGGCTGGGTACACGTCTAGATTTAAGTACTTCATACCACCCTCAAATGGATGGGCAGACGGAAGGAACCATCCAGACATTGGAAGACATGTTGCGTGCGTGCGCCATAGATTTTGGTGGAAGCTGGGATATGCACCTTCCGTTAGTTGAATTTGTATACAATAACAGCTATCATGCCAGTATTCAGTGCGCGCCTTACGAAGCATCATATGGACGCAAGTGCAGATCTCCACTCAGTTGGTTAGAAATCGGTGATTGGCAATTAATTAGACCCAATGTTGTTCAGGAAACTACTGACAAGATTGTAATTATCAAGGATCGACTCAAGGTTGCAAGAGATCGCGAGAAAAGTTATGCTGATAATCGAAGGAGACCATTGGAATTCCAAAAGGGAGATAAAGTACTCTTAAAAGTCTCACCCTAGAAAGGAATAATGCATTTTGGAAAAAGGGGCAAATTAGGTCCCCGATATATTGGTCCATTTGAAATAACTGAAAGAGTTTGACCAGTGGCATACAAGTTAAATTTGCCATAAGAGTTAAACACCATACATGATACATTTCATGTATCAAATCTCAAAAAGTGTTTAACCGATGAAACACTGGTTCTACCATTGGAAGAGGTTCAAATTAATGATCATCTGCGCTTCATTGAAAAACTGATAGAAATCCTGGATAGAGAAGTCAAGCAGTTGAGGCATAGCAAGATCCCGATTGTAAAAGTTCATTGGACCTCGAGACATGGACCAGAGTACACATGGGAAAGAGAGGATTTTATGAAAAACAAGTATCCTCACTTATTCAGAAACGTGTCCAAAGCTAAGAATTGAATAATCAAATTTCGGGACAAAATTTTTCTGGCATGGGGAGACTGTGATGTGTGTCCCACTTCAATGATCAATCTTCATTAAGCTCCATAATCATGGCAGATCTAAGATAAGAACTTCAAGAACATATATGAGATGAGAATAGAGAGAGAAAGTCAAACATTCAATGCTCTGGTCAACTCTCATATTACGTATCAGAATATACAATAAGTGATAGGATCGAATAACTCAGTTCTTATATTAACCCAATACTCTAAATGATCTATATGACAAACACAGTGCAGCGGAAACAAAGTAAGAAACAAATAGAGCAATGAATCAAGAACAATGAAGAACAAGCAGACAATGAATAATAAGAACACACGAGAAAGGCTTCAAATGTATTTCAATTGAATTGAAATTTAGACGATTACAATCTTGGAAGCGGCGCTGATTACAAAGGAAGAAACTACTATTTATACTATTTCCTAACCGCTTGTCTGACAAGACCTAGACGTGTGAAACGATCCAGGCCATCCAAAAACGTGGATTACAAAAGTAGTCACGTGATAAGCACGAGTAGCTAACTAACCTAAGTAAAACAGCAAAGAACTATACCACAGAAGATATTGTTGCAGACCCTCTGTGAGTCATCTTAGAGGCTCTGCTGGATGTAACTTGAAAGCAATTGATTCTTGAGGATCTTCTTCCAGAACCTCTATGGTAGACTGCAGAGGTTCTATCGTCTTTTGACTTGTACGTTGAACTTCTGTTTATGGTCCTCTATGATCTTCTGTGGTAGGCATCTTCTATCGACACTTGCAGAAATTACTTTTTCAATACTTTTACATTTGAATGAAATAAGAGCTAACAATCTCCCGCTAAGTATGAAAAAGTAAACCTTGAAAATTAAATGCAAGACATGACTTAAATTGGAAGAATTACAAAAGGAGATAATAGATCATCCTCT
>NW_020200982.1:16166-18082 GCF_001531365.2 Cynara cardunculus var. scolymus
AGCATGAGGCGCCCTCTGTGGCTGGTATGTCGTAACCAACATAGGGACTTCCACCAGATCTTCGAGCATCTCCCATAGGAGTGCCTACCGGTGTTCTGTAGATCTCTTGCCCTGTAGGTTCAGAGCCTAACATGGTAGATTGATCTAGTGGGGACAGAGGGCGTTCTAGACCCTCTGTCTCTGTGGTCCTTACCTATGCCTCTGAAGCACGTTTTGGATGTTCACTCGTGTGAGGAGAGGCAATAGATGCCTCTCTTGGTTCTGTCAAGTCCATGGGCGAAGGGACTCTTGTCGTAAAACCTTCATCCTTTTGGGAGAATGGAGTTGTATGAGGCTGCCCAGGTGTGCGTTCCACATAGGACGAAAGAATGTCCTCTGTGGGGATAGTTTGGGTAGGGATCAGCATGTGCGTGCCTTTTTCAATAGAGGTTCCCTCTAGAACAGGGCCTCTAGACATGTGGGTTGCACTGGGAGTTAGGCTTTGTTATGTGCCTTGGGCATCTTTTTCACCCTCACCTAAATCTTCTTCTTCATCTTCGTTGTTTAACACGACTTCTGTTCCCAACTGTGATACATCGATAGGCGCCTTGAGCTCCTTCTGGATATTCAAAAGAACATCCTGAATTTGTTCTGTTGGGGAAACATCTATAACTACTTTGCACAACCTTCTGCGCTTTGGTGTTGGAGTAGCCTCTGTCGGGCTCTCTTCTAACAATGCCTCTGTGACCACAGGCTCTGTGATCACAGGCTCTGTGATCACAGGCTCTGTTGGTTGAGCCTTCTTGGATTTTCTCTTCTTTGTTTTTGGCAGAGGGCTAGTTGGGCCTTCTTCCTCTACATACCTCTTCTTCCCCTTCTTCTTCACAGAAGAGTCATCACCCTTATGTGTCTTCTTCTTCTTGCGTGGGGGACTTGAGATTCTAAGGGGTTCCTCACTCTTCTTACCAGCCTCTGCAAGCTCCTCCACACTTCCCTCCACTCTCATTTTTTCAATCTCTTCTCCTAAGGGGGTACCTATTCGTGGTGGGGTTGCAGGGACCGGTTCTGGTCGCCTGTTTCCACGTCTATAGGTTTTGCGATCTCCGTGACTTAAATACCTGAGCATGGCTTTAGATAAGGGTCGTGGGCTTCTGTACCCATGCTCATGCTCTGTGGGATAAAACTCCTTGAACGGGTAAAGCCTTGCATTCGGCTCTACAGAGGGCAGTTTTGCTGCCAGAAGGTCTCCAAAGGCGAGACCAAGGAAACGTTGCAGGATCAGGTTAGGCTGGTTCATGTCCTCCTTGGCCTTCTTCTGAGCCTGTACCTTCATTTTCTCCCCCCTCTGACTAGCGCACTTTTTCTTGATGAGGCCGACCATGTCCTCAAAAATCAAACTAGCATAATCCAAGGGAAGGTTGAAATATATCCCATATACGATAGAGATCATCGCATGGGAGGTTTGGTCATGGCTACCCACCTTTCCTGTCAAGCAATAGTTGACGATGGAAAACAGAGTGTTCCAGACAGGGGGCAGGCCTTTGCGCCTGAATTGAGTTCTTTTGGTGATGGGGGTTGCATATGAGTGAAACTCTAAGAATTTGATTAGTTTCTCATTATTGGGGGTCGCAGCATACGAATTCAAATGAAGATCCTCCAAGGTGGGCAATTGCAGGGCTGTTCTCAATAAGTCCACATTTAATTCCAATGAAACTAGGGATTTGTTCGCAGGGTGTGAGGCGTAGCCAACAATGGTTAGCCCAGAATTGTCAAGGGTTGTGATATAGGCACTGAGGAGAAATTGAGTTAAATAAGTTTCAGGGGTGGGTTTGGTGGTGGTTAGGGCAAAAAACAGTGGGTGATTTTTAAGGATTTCAAGAAGAGGGAAGGTGAAATCGGGAAAACCTGTATTTGAGGGGACGAAGTAGTAGTTATTC
>NW_020200982.1:20413-21778 GCF_001531365.2 Cynara cardunculus var. scolymus
CCTTCTTCCTGGCAATACCCTTTGGCAACTAGCCTTGCTTTGTTCCTTACCACCACCCCTTGCTCATCCTTCTTGTTGCGGAAAACCCACTTGGTGCCAATAGCAAGTTTCCTAGTTGGCAGAGGTACGAGTGTCCAAACCTGATTTCTGTCAAATTGAACTAACTCGTCTTGCATAACATCAACCCAGAAGTGTCTGCTAGAGCCTCTGCAACTGTTTTGGGTTCAATTTCGCTTACATAACAAGTAAATAAGCAAAAATTCGCCGTTGCTCGCGTCCTTACACCCGCAGAAGGTTCTCCTATGATTTGAGATTGGGGATGGCTTTAGGTCCACTTGTTAACATGCTGTGGTGGAACAGAGAGCACAGTTTCTTGTTTGGTTTGAAGATGAGGTGGAGATACAGAGTCTTGATTAGGTTCTTGAGCTTCATTGGAGGATGATATTGGAGGACTTTCATTTATTGGAGCAGCTTCTGGTGGAGACACTTCTTGGGAAGAGGTCACAGAGGATGAAGGGAGGGGAGCTTCCTCTGTGAGAGGTGTTGTGGAAGGACTTGCTCTGGATGCTTGATCTGGATGAACAACTTCTGCAGAGGATCTTTCTGGTTCTTTATCATCTTCGTACCACTCTGCAAAAAGTTGCTCGAGGTCTGTGGTGATTGTAGCATTCGGTGATTTGTCGGCTTGAATATTCAACTCTTCTGTGAACTTGTCCTTTGTCACTTGAAAAGAATCATCAAATTTGACATTTGTGCTAACAACCACGATTTGAGTCCTGGGGATGTAGGCTCTGTATGCAGCAGTATCCCACGCATAGCCAATGAAGATTGCATCATCCCCTTTGGGCTCAAATTTTCCCACAGCCTCTTTGTCATTAAGCACGAAGCATTTACAACCAAACACATGGAAGAACTTGATGTTTGGCCTTCTATTATATAGAAGTTGATAAGGGGGTCTTCTCCAAGCGTTTCACCACCAAGGGCCGGTTTTTGAGTGTAGCAAGCGATAGAGACAGCTTCTGCCCAAAAAGATAGTGGCAGCCCAGAGGCATTCAGCATCATTCTGGAAGCTTCAACAAGCGTCATGTTCTTCCTCTCTACTACTCCATTCTGTTGTAGAGTCCTTGGGGATGAGAAGTTATGAGTAATTCCAACAGAGGCTAGGTACTCTTCGATCACAAAGTTCTTGAACTCCGTGCCATTATCGCTCCTTAGTACCCTGACCTGAAGAGCATGAAGAACTTGCAATCTCTTTAAGAGATTGATTAGTACATAGGGAACCTGAGATTTCTTACGTAAAAACTCTACCCACGTAAACCTTGAGAATTCATCGATGAGCACAAGAATGTACTTCTTTCCTCCAAG
>NW_020200982.1:24484-25882 GCF_001531365.2 Cynara cardunculus var. scolymus
ATTCATCCATTCAGCCCCAAGGCTTTTCAAGAATAATGAGTTATTCTCCTCTGCCGTTCTTGGGATACCATACCTTTTGCAATTGCTGATTAACGTGTTCAGTCTCGAGTATGTATCCGACAGAGACTCACCATCTTTAGCCTTAAAGCTGTAATACTCATCAATGCAGATTGAACGATTGTTTTTAAGCATTTTCCTTCCACATTCAATCTGTTTCTCCAGTTTTGCCCAGATCTCCAAGGACAGTTCACAATGATCAATGCACTTAAATATCTCATTAGGAATAGCCATAATCAACAAACGTTTACATTTGCTTCCCAACTCGACGATGATCTTGTCCTCATCACTCTAGTTTGCCTCAGGACATGGTTTATAGTGCTCTGGGATTTCTGGTGTTGTTCCAGTTGCTGGAACTCTAGGAATTAGGTACATTGGAACATAGGGAGGATTGTAAAAAAACTCACAGATCCGTGGATGAATACCTTCTAAGAAGTTTACCATACGTACCTTCCACTGTGGATACTCCTCACGTATAAGCGTGGGAGGTTTCGATGTGAACCAGTACTCATAAAGAAATTGTTGGCTAGATTTGCCATTGAGAGAAGAAGAACAATATGAAAACGAAGAAACTGATGAAATAGTGAAAAACAAAAAACCTGAGAAAGAAGACTTGTGTTCTTGAACGAATGAAGACTAATATCAAGAACAGAATAAATCGAATTAGAATTCGATTCCTGCTCTGATACCAATTGATAGGATTGAATAACTCAGTTCTTATATTAACCCAATACTCTAAATGATCCATATGACAAACACAGTGCAGCGGAAACAAAGTAAGAAACAAATAGAGCAATGAATCAAGAACAATGAAAAACAAGCAGACAATGAATAATAAGAACACACGAGAAAGGTTTCAAATGTATTTCAATTGAATTGAAATTTAGACGATTACAATCTTGGAAGCGATGCTGATTACAAAGGAAGAAGCTACTATTTATACTATTTCCTAACCGCTTGTCTGACAAGACCTAGACGTGTGAAACGATCCAGGCCGTCCAAAAAACGTGGATTACAAAAGTAGTCACGTGAGAAGCACGAGTAGCTAACTAACCTAAGTAAAACAGCAAAGAACTATACCACAGAAGATATTGTTGCAGACCCTCTGTGAGTCATCTTAGAGGCTCTGCTGGATGTAACTTGAAAGCACTTGATTGTTGAGGATCTTCTTCCAGAACCTCTGTGATAGACTGTAGAGGTTCTGTCGTCTTTTGACTTGTACGTTGAACTTCTGTTTATGGTCCTCTATGATCTTCTGTGGTAGGCATCTTCTGTCGACACTTGCAGAAATTACTTTTTCAATACTTTTACATTTGAATGAAACGAGAGCTAACAATAAGC
>NW_020200982.1:27137-28671 GCF_001531365.2 Cynara cardunculus var. scolymus
TTGAGAGATAAATGAGTAGTTGGTGGGGTTGTGACAAGAATTGGCCTGGGCTTTGCCTTTTTCAATATCAGTCTCCAAAGAATTGAGAACTAATAGATTATGTGGTATGCCCGGATTAAATAAGTTTAGAACAGGATTTTCATTATTCTTTTAATCCTGACACAACTCTTGTTAATTCTTTTAGCTCATAACAACTACCTCTCCCATTTTCATTTTAATCTCAGCACACAAACCCTTTTGTATTTAAGCTCACTCATATATGGTTGTCCTCTTGGGTAGGTCTGTCGGTTTTGACATTCCATAGAGGTATTTCTGATAAGCACTCAGTCCCTCCTAAAATAGCGCGTTATGCACATTTGATCACCATGGTTGATCAAAAATATTATTTCTTTAAAGCACAATGATCGGATAAAATTTAATCAAAAAATTTGGCTTTATGCACAATTAACGAAAGAATGAAGCAACAACGATTCGATTATTCAGTATACGAGAGAAATGAATGAAGATATATAAGAACAAGTTTACAGATTCTGATATTCAAAAATTATCGAATGTATATCAATCAAAGTAAAAATATCAGAAAAGAAAATTGAATACAAACGAGTGTATTATCATCGAAAAAGATTTTCATATAAGAGACGTGATAATAACAGTTTGAAGAATAGCTGAAACAAGTATTGGAGTTATGTACGACGATAAATTACGCAAGTGAAATCTCAGGAAATACCAGTTCATAAAATGTACTCGTTTCAGAAAACAGTTCCATTTTTTTTAAACATTATTCAATAATTCTAGAGTCTCCCCCTAGAAAACAAATTTAAGTAAAGATTCAGTTAAGCTCAAAAGAATAAAAGAAATTGAAACATTTTAAGCACGGGTTCTAAACTGAGTGTTTAGAAACCACACTCGGTAAAGCATGGGTTCTAAACTGAAATGTTCAGAAGCCTCGTTTGGAATAAATTACAACTCCCCCTGCATTGGTGTATCACTGAAATGATATTCTGATCAGTACAAATTTGACACCTGCAAAACCAGATTAAGTAGATTTTGGTACCCAAACAAACTTGGGTCCTATTTTGTTAGTATTTGGTTGAGGTATATTGTAATTACCAAACCATTTATTTCTATAAGGTATTTTCTTTTCAGCACTATTAACAAGATGATTATATACATAATATGATTCATGCCAATTATTATAATCATACATGTTCTTACCTTTCCAGTTGTTCTGATAACTGTTATCTCCATGCCACCTGTTGAACCTTTTGTTATTGACAAAATTATTGGTTCTGCATGTTGAGCACATAATCCTTCCCTTGCTAAGATTGATCAGATCATTAGTGGATTTCACAATGCAAGGAAGATTGTCAGTAACAACAGGTGTATGAGATAAAACAGATTCAGACTTGTTAACCCAAATGTTTTTAATCTTTGAAGAGTAATTGGGTGATCCAATGACATACCCTTGATAATACTGATTAGAACGAGAATAGTTCTTAGAAACATTAGATTTAGGACTACTTGAATAACTGTT
>NW_020200982.1:29568-86572 GCF_001531365.2 Cynara cardunculus var. scolymus
CAGCATTTAGTTCATTTTGAACTTTTTGGAGTTTATTGAACAAATCTTTATTAGACTTACTCCATGTTTTTATCTCTTTGTCACATTCTATTCAGACATCATCCAAGGATTTTTTAAGTTTATTAATCTGATATTTCGATTCATTCTCAACTCTTTCTAATATTTCTTTATGCTCCTGATTCAAAACTTTAATACTTTTTCTCATTAGCATAATTCATAATTTTATAGTTCACAATACTCTTTTCCAGCTCAACAATCTTCTATCTCGTCTCCTTTAGAATATCTGCCATTAAAAAAATTGATCAGTTATAGGCTCTATGCAGTGAAAAAAGATCAATCTTCATTAAGCTCCATAATCATGGCAGATCTAAGATAAGAACTTCAAGAACTTCAAGAACATATATGAGATGAGAATAGAGAGAGAAAGTCAAACATTCAATGCTCTGGTCAACTCTCTTATTACGTATCAGAATATACAATAAGCTCTCTTCTTACATTTACAAAGACAACACCCTATTTATAGGGTCAAACTTCTAAACATAGTCAAAGTCAAACATGTCTAAGAAAAGTCAAACACGATGACTTTTACAATTATAGACAATATTTAACTTTCAAGACGAATATAATTTAATACTGATTTTCAGTCCTAACATGTGACATCCATCATTTTCGGAGCGCTCGGTTAGCATCTTTAAAGGGTTCTTATATTTAGGATTATAATTTATTAGGGTCTACTCATATTGATTAGAAATCAATTGACTTAGCTCCCAAATTATAGTTCAGAAAACACTGTTCCAACGGGTAACTAATAAAGTAACTTATGTAATGACAAATATATTAAAAGTTCTCTTAAAATAAATAAAGTTGATATTATAAAAATTCAAATTTAAAAATATAAAAGTTTCATTTGAATGTACAAATGATTTTTATAAAATTAGGAATTTTGATTTAATAATAAATAATTTTATCGGTGTTTGATAAAAATTTATTTAAATTAACTTTTAGTTGGACTGTAGTTTTATAAGAAAATAAAAATAAAAATAAGGTGGTTTGGGCCTTGAATGGGCCGGCCCCTTTATCCACATATAAAAACTCCACTTCTCTTGAAAACTTTCATTTCATCTTCATTTTGTATCACTCCCTCTCTCTCTAAAAACTTTTTGTCTCCCACACAAGCCAAACCCATTTTCAACATCTTCCTAGATTCTTTAAATCTTGAAGAACATTCAAGTGTTCAAGAAAAATCAAGCAAAAAGGTAATAAGATTAGTCTTATTAGTTTTGAATCTTTTACAATAATATTTCTTGTTTCTTTATACTTCCTTCTCCTCTTTAAGCTCAAAATTTTATGGAGAGTCTAAGATGGGAGATTATTCATCAAGACATGAAAATGTTTCCAAAATGGTGATAATCTATGATCTAAAAACTTTGAACTCAAGAAAATGGGGAAAATCGCATTGCATGTAGTATTTAATCATTAAAAACGATATTTTGAAAACCAACAGATTGTTGGTCAACATATTCACTGTTTGTATTTTCTAAAAATAAGAGTCCAAAATATTTTAATCATCTTTTGGAATCATTGAAAAACATCAAGTGTAGACCTTCCATTTTGACCTCAGTTTTGATAAAATGCAATCTGTCCAGATTGCTTGATATGAAGAAAATAAGTTGAACATATATAAATATTAAAATATTACTAAAAAGTTAGAAGTTGTTCAACATAGTAACATTTGAGGTATAAAAAGTTAAAAGGAAAATAATTTTTGGACGGTTCCTTTTGACAATGATTGGCGAAACCAAGATTCCAAAATCGGACTTTGCATGTCTGTCCAAAAATTAACTTTTGGTGCAAAAGCTTTAATCTTTAAATGCATAAATATTGGACTATTGAAAATATATCAGCTTTAATCTATAAAAACTCATTGGCATTACATAAGGTATAAATCTCACTTTATCTTTAGTAAAACCCGATAGGTGATCTAACTGGATTTTGGGTGTTTAGGACATTAGGGCGGACGTTTGGAGCTCTAAGCATCATCAAAACCTTGGATATTCATCTATGAACTTGTGAGTTTTCACGGCCCCACTTTTACTGCTTTTAGTTATTTTTAACTGCGGGAAAAACATGAAAGAATGCAAACTATACTGTTTAGTTKTAAAACTAATGGACTAAAGAACTGTTTAGTCAAAAGTTGTGAAAATCATGAAAAATTGATTGTTATTGCACTACCTATAAATGATAAATTGATGTGCTTGAGAGGATATTTCAAAAAGTCCCCTTCCGTACACGCTACTAGTTATCTCGGGCACGTCCCTGGGCCGTGGTAATTGTGGATAGCCGCTATTGTGTTGACAGTCCCACCCAAAAAAGGGTGCACATTACTTATGTTTTTCATAGTCTACTCATGTGTGCGAATGGGCCACCGTTGAAGTAGTACTGATACGAACCGTGGTACCTAAGTGAGTGAATGGGCCACTTATGGTAGTTCGTAAACTAATAGGGCACATTGGTCAGGTAAGGCTCTGTACCGTCTCAAGTTTTTAAGCATCGATGGAAAAATTTACATTTATATTGTGCATGTTTTGTATAAGTTTGCAAGTTGTGATTTATGCATTGTAAATATTTTGTGCATATGAAAACCCGTGAACTCACCAACTCTTGTAGTTGACGTCGTTTTATGTTTCATGCTTTTCAGGAATTTAAGTAAGAATGGAAGTTTTGGAAAATCTTATGTGATAACACATGTTCACAAGTTTTAGAAATCTCTTTTTGTAAATGATGTTGTTTTCATCGTGAACCGTAAATTTATGAATTTGTAAATTATCATGGATTATGTATTTAATGGTGTTATCTATCGATTCGAGCTATGAAATGCTTACCTGTTACGCCTCTCGTCTTTTCGCTTTAGCGGGGTGTGACAATTGAAAAAGGGAAGAACTGGTTTGTAGAGAGTGTTCTTGGTGTTCTTGCTTTGCACACAATAGAGAGATAATTTGTGTATAGCTTTCATTGTGTAAAGAATAAATGAAAGGGTAAGGGAGGTATTTATAGGTGAGGTGAGAGAGAAAGAACAGAGAGAAAAAAGACGCTTCGAAAAGATGTGTAATTATGATATCTTATGCCCGTCATTTTAGAGTGATTGGTTTGGGAAGAGTAATGGACAACATGTGTCAGAAAGACGCGCATGAAATTAGTCCATTTATTCAAAAATAATAATGACGTCATTAAATATGAACGGTCATTAGCTTTTTATTTTTAAACATTTGGATCACTGAATAAGGAAAGTGTTCAATGATAGTTTTAAATTTTTAAGAAGGAAGGGATGAGAAACACTGAATCATTTCACTTTGTATCACTAAGTGATGCTTAGTGCTAAGAGGGTTAATACTCAGTGTTCAACATTCCAAGTTCGCTGACTAAAGATTGAATCTTGTTTTGTCAAGAGGTTTAATGAACAGGTTAGCTAGTTGGTACTCAGTGGGTGTAATATTTTGTTTCGTTAATAGTTGATCAGAAAAAATTAGTATGGAAAGTTTAGGGTTAGTGTTTGACAATCAAAATTTTGAAAAGAGTCGATCTATGATTCTTATATTATAAATTATTCTTGATTAAAGTGTTGCGTATCCTTATGTATTAATATGTGAGAGGGATTATTTTAAGGTTGAATAAGAAAAAGGAGGGGCGGCTATGCACTTACTATTTATAGCAAGTGCATATGAATGGAAAAAGTTTACTGATTTTGGAAAGTCTTACTCTCTCTTCAAAAAAAGTCTTCAAGGATCAAAGAATAGTCAAGTTCCCAAAGATTCAATTCAAACGAAAAAAGTGAGTCATTGCCTTATATGTCTGGTTATCGCACTCTTTCTACAATTTAGCATTTGAATTAATCTTCTGATGTTTACCTATATGGGTATACTATTATATTCATTGTCTGGATTGTTTTATAAACCAAACTCACCAGATAAGTAATGTCCGGATGAGTCCTCTCATCCGACAAGCAATGTCCGGATGTAACATCATCTCCGGCTAAAGTATCATTCGGAATACATCATCTCCGACTAAAGTATCATCCGGAATACATCATTTTCGGCTAAAGTATCGTCCAGAATACATCATCTCTGGCTAAAGTATCATCCAAAATATATCATCTCCGGTTGATGTGTTGACCGGATACAATGCATCTCCGGTTGATGTGTTGTCCGGATTGCAACATCTCCGATTGATGTGTTGTCCGGATTATAATATGAATTTCACTATATTATCTCTAGAGTAAATAACGGTGTAACCGTGAGAGAGGAAATGGAGGTGTAACTGCGAGAGAGTAAATGGTGGTGTAACCGCAAGAGAGGAAATGGCGGTGT
Source organism: Cynara cardunculus var. scolymus (assembly GCF_001531365.2). Classification (NCBI taxonomy): domain Eukaryota; kingdom Viridiplantae; phylum Streptophyta; class Magnoliopsida; order Asterales; family Asteraceae; genus Cynara; species Cynara cardunculus. The sequence continues at coordinate 33,933 of NW_020200982.1, forward strand.
AACCGCGAGAGATGAATGATGAAATCTTATATAAGATTCAGATTTAATATATCTTGGAATTTGAAATATACATGTTTTGTATAAGGTAAATATACTCACTACACCTTCGGGTGTAATACTCAATTATTGGACTAATCTATTTTGCAGGTCTTCCGTCATATCAGGATAACGACAAGGGAAAAATGTATAGAAGTGTTAATTAGATGAGTGGATTGAAACTGATAAATTTTTTGTTAATCCATACTGTTAATTAGATGAATGGGTTGAAACTGATAAAAAAATTTTAATCAATACTTTCTTATGATATGTAAACACGAATTTTTGAATGTACTATGACTTTTATGTTGTCATACAAGTATATGTATTGTGTTTTTGTATCAATATATGTTGTGGGATTGTTAAAGTTGGTATCAGAGACTTAGTTTAAGAGATCTGGGTATTTTATTAATAGTTAGACTTAAACTAGAGGTGTGGAATATGTGATAATACGTTTCCCTGGGACTATGAACATGAGAATGTTATAGTTAAACCTGTTGTGGGAATAATTATGATAAAGTTAGATTACATGTGATTAATGTAATCGTAAGTTACAAATACTTGACCCATGGATAATCATATTTTCATACTTTGGTATGTGAATAACCATGTATGTGTTTATTGTTACAGAAAGGACGTGAAAGTATTGTGAAAACTAAGAAAAGATGGCAGATAATCTTAATCGATTTGGAAGGACTTCTACTGACCATGGAAGAGGTCGGGGAAGAGGAATGATAAACAGAGAAGAGGATCTAGAGAATGCTATGACTAGTAAAACACGAAGTCGAAGTCGGGGACAAGGAAGGGGAAGAAATACTCAACAAGAAACTCATATGGAACAAGAACTATCAGCACAAGAAAGTTCCAGGTCAGGCCGTGGAAAGGGCAGAACAAGGGGTAGAGGTCATGCTTATGACCCAGGTTATATTACGCAGGAAATGTTAGCAGCTGAACTAGGAAAACTTCAGGAAAGTTTGGTAAATTTGCTGGGACGTTCTGCACATCATGACCCAGAAGAAATAAGGGATCCAAATTATCAAGAGGAAGTCGGAGCTAGTACACCGACAACAAATACATCTGTACCCCCTACTTCATCGTCAGTACAAAAAGGAGGGGATATCAAGATATTTCTTTCTTGTAAGCCCCCTAAGTTTTCCAGAGAAAGTGACCCTGTTAAAGCCATGTGTTGACTTAAATAAATTGAATTAAGTATGCAAACCAACAAAAGTGCAGAGGAAGATAAAGTCATGTTTGTTGTGTCTCGATTGCGATCAAGCGCACTATATTGGTGGGGGATTTTGTCAAGTTTGGATCCAAATAATTTAAAGACTATGTTGTGGGAGGAATTTGTGGTAAAATTTAAGATTCAATATTGTCCCGAAGCAGCTGTTCAGAAACTAGAAGATGACTTTCTTCATTTGGAACAGGGTAACATGTCAGTTCGTCATTATTCAAAAGTTTTCATGGAACAGTCTCGGTTTGTTGAAGCGTATATTTCAACTTAAAGAAGTAAAGTTAGAAAGTATATCTGGGGTTTGGATTCTAATCTCCGAAAATATGTGATATCTAGAAATCCAACTACATTTCAGGCAGCGGTTGATGCTTCAGAAATTCTGGAACAGGATATCAATCGCCAACCACAAGAAAGGGTTGGGGATAAAAGAAAAGGGGAAGCTATAACAACTGATTTTTCGTTGGCCAAAGATTACTGAAAATCAAAATCGACCAATCTCAAGGTTTGCGGATAAAGTATGTATGCAATGTCATAAAGTACATCAAGAAAACTGCAATACAGAGTCACGAACATGGTTCAAGTGCCAGAAATCAGGGTATATTGCTAGAGATTGTCGAATGGTACGAAGATGCTTTACATGCAATTCCTCTCAAAATGTAAACGCTGATTGTCCCCAAGCTAAGGGACGAGGATCTAGTTTTGTTGGGGGCTGAGGACCTGGTTATTCTAGAGGCTAAGGATTTGGTTATGTTCCACCTAATCGTGGGCCAACAGTTAATCGTAAAGCTCCGAGTGGTCTTGGGGAAACAAAACATGGTGAGAGGACTGCTAGAGGACGAGTCTTTCAAATGACGAGGGGCGAGGTAGAAGACCACCCTAAAGTGGTGACAGGTACATTCTTTGTTAATTCAATATGTGCCAAAGTTTTATTTGATTCTGGTGCAAATCGTTCTTTCATATCGCCATCATTTGTTAATTGCGCGTACTTAGAATCTAAAGCGTTAGATGAGGTATTGATAGTAGAAACAGCAAACGATAGTGAAGTGTCAGTTAAGGAAATAAATTATAATTGTACCATAAACGTAGAAGGGTGTGAGGTACCTATATACAACTATTTTCCATACCGATAAGAGAGTTGATATAATCGTGATGGCGTGGACTGGTTAGCTAAAAATCAAGCTAATATAGTCTGTATTGAAAAAATGATTCATATAGATCTAGCGGGGAAAGGACCAGTTATAATCTATGGTGATAGGCGGGATTGTCATTCCAGCCTTATCTCTGTTTTAAAGGCTCGAAAGTACATACATGTGTTAGTTTTCTTGCCTATGCAATTGACATGAAGAAAGAAAAGAAAAAGATGGAGGATATTCAAGTTCTAAGGGAATTTTCGAAAGTATTTCCAGAAGACTTGACAAGTTTACCTCCTGATCGATCAATAGAATTTCAGATTGAGTTAGTACCTGGGTAGCGCCAGTTGCACATACACCGTACAGGCTAGCTCCCTCTGAATTAAAGGAACTGATGTTGCAGCTGAAAGAGTTGCTAGATAAAGGCTTTGTTCGACCAAGTACCTCTCCATGGGGTGCGCCAGTGTTATTCGTGAAGAAGAAGGATGGATCAATGAGAATGTGCATTGATTACCGGGAATTGAATAAATTACCAATAAAAAATAAGTATCCTCTTCCGAGAATTGATGATGTGTTTGATCAATTGGTTCGGGCTACTTATTTTTCAACGATTAATTTACGATCCAGTTATCATCAATTGAATATTCGGAACGAAGATGTGTTAAACGGCATTTTGTACACTTTATGGACACTACAAATTCTTGGTTATGTCGTTTGGACATACAAATGCACTTGCAGCCTTTATGGATATGATGAATAGGGGGTGTCGCCCATATCATGACAAATTTGTGATTGTCTTCATTGACAATATTTTGATATATTCTCGATCGGAAGAAAAACATGCTCACCATTTACGATTACTTCTGAAATTACTATAACAAGAAAAGTTGTATGCTAAGATGTCAAAATGTGAGTTCTGGCTGCGAGAGGTTCAGTTTCTGGGTCACGTTATTTCCGAAGTGGGCATCAAAGTAGATCCTTTTAAGATTGAAGCCATTGAAAAATAGGAAGCACCAAAGACCCCAACCGAAATCTGAAGCTTTTTGGAATTGGCAGGGTATTATCGCAAGTTTATACATGAGTTCTCTCATATAGCCACTCCATTTACTAAATTGACAAAGAAGAATGTAAAGTATGAATGGGAAGAGGCTCAAGATCAAGCTTTTCAAATGATAAAAAACAAGTTATGCAGTGCATCAATTCTATCTTTGCTAGATGGAATGGAAGATTTTGTAGTTTATAGCGATGCTTCGAAGATGGGTCTGGGTTACGTATTGATGCAACGTGGGAAGGTAATTTCTTATGCTTCAAGACAAATAAAAGATCATGAAAAGCAACATCCTGCTCATGATATGGAGTTAGCAGCAGTAGTGTTCGCTTTAAAGATATGGAGGCATTACTTATATGGGACGAAATGTCAAATTTTCACAAATCATAAGAGTCTAGAACATTTGTTCCATCAGAAGGATTTGAAAATGCGCCAAAGACGATGGTTAGAATTGGTTAGTGATTATGACTGTGAAATATTATACCATCCGGGAAAAGCAAACACGGTGGTTGATGCTTTAAGTCGTCAAGAGAAAAGTGGTATCATCAAAGCTATAGCTTTATTGAGTTATTACCAAGTATTCCAGGAAGAGTTGCAGGAATTTCAATGTGAACATATGGAGGATAAGATTAAACAAGAAAGACTTGGTGGAATGGTATATGAATTTTCAAAGAATGGTAGGGGATTATGTAATTTTCAAAACAGAACTTGGGTACTGTGTTATGGTAATCTCAGAGAACATATTTTAATGAAGCTCACAAATCACGTTTTGCTATCCACCCAGGTACAAACAAAATGTATTAGGATTTGAAACAATATTAATGGTCGCAAGACATGAAGAAAGCTATAGCTAAAAATGTTGAGCAGTGTATGACCTGTTTACAGGTAAAGATATAACACCAACGTCCATATGGTAAATTACATTCCTTTGAAATTCCGATTGGAAATGGGATCATGTTACTATGGATTTCATAACCAAATAACCGAGAACACCAAGAGGTTATGATGCCATATGGGTTATTGTAGATCGATTATCCAAATCTGCGCATTTCTTATCGATAAAAGAATCGTATTCAATGGAAAGATTGACAAAATTGTATACTGATGAGATAATGACCCGTCATGGTGTTCCCCTATCAATAATTTCCAATCGACACAGTCGATTCACTTCTATGTTCTGGAAAAGTTTTCAAAGAGAGATAGGTTCACAGATTAAGTTAAGTACAACTTATCATCCTCAAACGGATGGACAAAGTGAACGAACTATCTAGACTCTATAAAATATTCTTAGAGCTTGTGTTATTGATTTTGGGGGATCATGGGATAGCATTTGACTTTTGTAGAGTTTGCATACAATCACAATTATAGTTCTAGTATTCAAGCTGCACCTTTTGAGGTTTTGTATGGACGAAAATGTCGAACTCTTTTGTGTTGGAATGAGATAAGTGAAAAATAGTTAGCTGGACCTGAGATAGTGTAACAAACAACGGATAAAATTTGCCAAATCTGGGAACGAATGAAAGTGGCTCAAGAACGTCAAAGAAGTTATGCAGATAAACGTCGAAGGCCATTTCAATTCCAAATGTAGATAGAGTAATGTTAAATGTATCACAGTGGAAAGGGGCAGTCTGTTTTGGAAATAAAAGAAAGTTGAGCCCAAGGTATATTGGATCCTTTCCTATCATTGAAAGAATTGGAGAGCTAGCTTACAAACTAGAACTTCCATTGGAGTTAAGTGGTATTCATAACATTTTTCATGTGTCAGATATGAGGAAGTGTTTAGCAAATCCTAACATAGCGATGCCTTTACCACAAATTAATATTGATGAGAAATTATGTTTTGATGAAACCCCTGAAGCCATTACTGACTTCAAGGTAAAGAAACTGGGAAATAAGAAAATCAAATTAGTGAAGGTTCAGTGACATTATCATAAGGGGTCGGACGCAACCTGGGAAGCAGAGGCAGATATGCGAATGAAATATCCTTATTTATTTACTTAGTAGAATTTCGTCCTGAATTCCGGGATGAAATTCTTCTAAGGAGGGGATATTGAAATATTTGGTTTCGTTAATCATTTGTTCAGAATAAATTAGTATGGAAAGCTCGGGGTTAGTGTTTGGCAATCAAGATTTTGAAAAGAGTCGATCTATGATTCTTATATTATAAATTATTCTTGATTAAAGTGTTACGTATACTTATGTATGTATACGTGAGAGGGATTATTTTAAGGTTGAATAAGGAAAAGGATGTGCGGCTATGCACTTGCTATTTATAACAAGTGCATATGAATGGAAAAGGTTTACTGATTTTGGAAAGTCTTTCTATCTCAAAGAAAGTCTTCAAGGATCAAAGAATAGTTAAGTTTCCAAAGATTCAATTCAAACGAAAAAAAGTGAGTTATTGCCTTATATGTCTGGTTATCGCATTCTTTCTACAATTTAGCATTTGAATTAATCTCATGATGTTTACCTATATTGGTATACTATTATATTCATTGTCTGGATTGTTTTATGAACCAAACTCACTGGATAAGTAATGTCCGGATGAGTCCTCTCATCGGACAAGCAATGTCCAGGTGTAACATCATCTCGGGCTAAAGTATTGTTCGGAAACATCATCTCCGGCTAAAGTATCATCCAAAATACATCATCTTCGGCTAGAGTATCATCCGGAATACATCATCTATGGCTAAAGTATCGTCTGAAATACATCATCTCCGGTTGATGTGTTGACCGGATACAATGCCTCTCCGGTTGATGTGTTGTCTGGATTACAACATCTTTGAGTAATGTGTTGTTTGGATTACAACATCTTCGATTAATGTGTTGTCCAGATTATAATATAAATTTCATTATATTATCTCTATAGGAAATGGCGGTGTAACCGCGAGAGATGAATGATGAAATGTTATATTAAGATCCAGATTTGATATATCTTGGAATTTGAAATATACATGTTTTATATAAGTAAATATACTCACTAGACCTTCTGGTCTAACGCTCAATTATTGGACTAATCTGTTTTGCAGGTCGTCCGTCATCTCAGGATAAAGGCAATGGAAAAATGTAATGAATTTTTAATTAGATGAATGGGTTGAAACTAATAAAGTTTTTGTTAATCCATACTTTCTTATGATGTGTAAACATAGATTTATGAATGTACTATGACTTCTATGTTGTCATATGAGTATATGTATTGTGTTTTTGTATCATTATATGTTCTGGGATTGTTAACTTGGGTACGAAGTAAAGTTTAACATCACCATTCATAACATGATCTCTGATAAAATTAATATATGATCTCTATATGTTTGGCCTTAGAGTGAAGTACAAGATTGTTTGCAATGGCAATAGCACTAGTACTATCGCAATAGATAGGGATTTTAAAGGGCTGAAGATCATAATTACTAAGCTGATTTTTTCATCTAAAGAATTTGGGCACAACAACTTCTAGCGGTTACATATTTAGTTTCAGCAGTTGATGTGGACACTGAATTTTGTTTTTTTTTGCTTGTCTAGCTGACCAACTTTCCACCAAGAAGCTGACAACCTCCTGTGTGCTCTTTCTCTGTATCTTGCAACCTGAAAAAAAAATCACTATCTTCATAACCTATTAGGTCAAAACCTTAGTCTTTGGGTTCAGATTGATATCGTGCATAGAGACAGGTAGAATACATGATGTCAGGTCGACTAGCTGTAAGATATAACAAGGAGCCGATCATTCCTCTATAAGCGATATCATTTACAAGTTTCCCATTTAGGTCATTATTCAGCATTATAGGGAGGGGGAGCCAGGGGAGTTTTAATAGATGAACTGTTGGTTAGTTCAAATTTATTCAACATATCCCTAACATACTTACTCTTACTTACGAAATGCCTTTACCAGATTGCTTAATTTAAAGACGTAGGAAATATGTTAGTTCTCCCATCATGCCCATCTTGTATTCTTTCTTCATACATTCAGAGAAATGAAAATACAAAGAGGGATTAGTGGATCCACATGTAATATCATCGACATAAATTTGGACAAGAATGATGTGACCCTTGACTTTCCTAAGAAATAAGGTTTGGTCAATCTTTCCACGTACAAATTTATCTGAGATGAGAAATGAAGAAAGGGTGCCACACCAGGCTCGGGGGGCCTATTTTAACCCATAAAGATCTTTATCCAATCGATAGACATGATTTGGATACTTAGGGTCAAGAAAACCCTGGAGGTTGTTCAACATAAACTTCATCTTGAACTTTTCCATTTAGTAAAGCGCTATTTACATCCATTTCATAGACTTTGGAGTTCTTATGGGAAACATAGGCTAAGAAGAGTCGAATTGCTTCGAGTCTAGCCACTGGTGCAAAGGTTTCATTATAGTCGATGCTTTCTTTTTTTATGTATCCTGAGCAACAAGTCGAGCCTTGTTGCTCGTTACAACACCTTGTTCATCCAACTTGTTTCGATAGACCCATTTTGTGCTTATAACAGTTTTGTTGAATGGATGTGCGACAAGATACCACACTTTATTTCTATCAAACTTAATGAGTTCTTCTTGCATAACATTGACCCAACTTGGGTCAGTGACAGCTTCATTGCTTTTTTGGGTTCAACTAAAGAAAAAAAGTTAACAAATAGACAGATATGTGATCCCATATTTCAAGTCCAATTAACAACTCAATCAATATGTGTCGACAAGCTTCCATTGATGAACTTTGGGGAGAACAGTGTTCTTGATTACAATCTATCAATATGCGTATGAATTGCATCGGTCAAAATGTCCTAACCTACAACTACCAACTACCAGTTGCTATTTATTGCAACCCCAAAATAGAAAGACATCAAACCAAGCTTACAAAAGGAAACACTAACTAAACAATTACAAAGCATATTAAAACAGTTTAAGCATCGGGACTTGAATACAACATTTTTGTTCCAACAATCTCCCCCTTTAGATTCAAGTCCAAAACAACAGCAATCTTCAGAGAACTTTAATTCTTTAAGATATGGTCTTCAAAGCTTTTAGCAACCTTCAGATCTTTAAACAATCTCTCCCAAATGACTTTCCTTTTTTATCAACAAAATGTCAGATAATCTCTTCCTTTGATGAACATCAGAAAACTTTATATCCCCCTTAAACTTTACAAAAACTTTCTTTTCAAAAATTGAATTATCTTCATATTCACTCTCCCTTGAGCTTTGCAGCATAATAATCTTCAACAATTATCAACAATTATTGATCAACTCCTTGAAAACCTTAACACCTTTCCCGATCTTCAGAAATTGACGCAGAAATCTTCATTCATTTTCAATATAAACTCCCTTATGATGAATATGAGGAGCATTTACATCATTGCTCTGAAATGACTGATACGTGTAAGAATGCCATCAATTCATAAAAAGTTAAGCAAATCTTTTTAGATTCGCTTATAAAATCTTTTTTGATTATGAAGGTGAGGGAAAGAACTAGATTCAACTTATGAACCTGTTTTCAATCTTGATAAAAAGATTGGCCTGTGAATATAACTGATATATTTAGTACAACGAATGCACTTCATATATCAGACTTTTTAATGTTTATCTCACCAGGACTTCCATTCAATCATTGATAGCATTAAAAAGCATATCTATGAATGTTATGATAGAATAACAAATATTCTATAAATTTGTGTAGTGGAGAAATGATAAAGCAACTAATGCTTCAGATTAGGCTCAAAATGATAAACAGTGTGGACTACACAAATTTATCAGACTCAATTGTAATCAATAAGACTTGAAGGGGGGGGGACAAATATCCTTCTTTTTTCAATATCAGTTATCTCCGAATGAGAAATCGATAGATTATGAGCTGCGTGCACCTAGTGTTATTGAAACACTTATCTTTTAAGAGATAAATGAGTAGCTGGTGGGGTTTATGACAAGAGTTGGCCTGGGCTTGCCTTTTTCAATATTAGTCTCCAAAGAGTTGAGAATTAATAGATTGTGTGGTTGCCCGAATTATAGTAGATAGAACATGATTCTTTTAATCATTTAATTCTGGATATAACTCTCATCAATTCTTTTAGCTCGCATCAACTACCCTCTCATTTATATTTTAAGCTCTACACACAAACCCATTTTTCATTTAAGCTCACTCAGATATGGATTTCCTCTTGGGTAGGGTTGTTGGTTCTGATAGTCCATAGAGACATTTCTGTTAAGCTCTCAGTCCTTTCTAAAAATTCACATTGTAAGCTCATTTGATCACAAATGATTGATCAAAAATAATATTGTAATTTTCTACATTTGATCAGATGAAAATTGATCAATAAAAAATGTAGCAATTAATCACATGATTAAATAAAGAGTGACGTTCAAAACAGATTATTCAGAAAAATTGTGAGAAATGAATGAAGATCTATAAGAACAAGTTTACAGATTTATACAATTAAAGAATGAAGAAATATGAATCAATCAAAGACTTATTATTCAAATAAGCTCAGAAAACAACATTGAATACAAACGAGTGTATTATCACTGAAAACGATTTATCATTTTAAAGACATGATAATAACGGTTTAAAGAACAACTGAAACATGTATTGGAAATATGTACGAAAAGAAAATATGCAAGTACGATCTCAATGAAATACCTGTTCAGAAATAGTACTCGTTCCTAAAAAAATAACAATAAAAATCATTTAAAATCACACTTATTAGAATTGTAAAACATTTAAGTTCAAAGAAGTGGTTTCAACATTTATGAAAACAATTTTATACACATAGAAGTTATCCTTCTATGTATACGAATAATAAGATTAGAAATTTATACCTGTTAGAATCAGATCAGAAATGAAATGATAATTGTGATGCTCCCCTGTGAATTCAACTCATACACAAACAAATTAGTATATTGGACACTCCCCCTTGACATAATCAGAGGATGATCTCTTGTCTTGTGTACAAAGTGGAGGATAAACATCATTATGATTACTCTAATATTGCAGTTTGAGTCCTGAACTTTCATGTTCAGAAGTCACAAAACTAAAGAGCAGGTTCTCAACTAAATTGTTTAGAAGCTAAATCACTGAAGTCCGAGTTCTAGATTGATTTATCTAGAAGTCTACAACATTGAAGACCGAGTTCTAGACTAAAGTATCTAGAATTCTTCACAAAAATCACTTTAAAACACTTGGGCTAGCATCAGGAAGATTAGTAGATATAACTTTATCACGCCATTCATACATTTGCTTAGGAACCTATTTCCACTTCAACAAAGTATGGTTCCTCTTTCTTTTGAAAAAAATTATATGAAATATTTTTCTTTGAAGCACGAGAACCATTTGCAGCTATATATTTGTGAAAAGGAACAAATAAGGATTTGGACTTCTTAGATCTGGTCGGTTTTTTGCATTTGGCATTGATGGCGAAAGAATTATAACCAAAATAGTTGTAAAGAAAATATTTTGGGGCTAAAGAAAGTATATCTAAATGAGTAAAATGTTTTGAATTTTTCAACTCAGCATTCAAATTACATTTCATTTTTTAAACTTAAGCACATTTGCAACTACCAGGTTTAACATTTGAAATCTTTGCAAAAGAATTGATTTTGAAAGAATTAACACTTTCTTTCTGCAAGTCGTCTATCTTTCTCCATAAAAAGCCAACAACTTTCAGATTTTTGACAGATAAGAAATTTGAATTCACAGCGGATTTGACAGTTGAACACCCAGACATTTTAGATTTTTCAGATTTTAGAGAAGTCTGAAAATAATTTTTAGAATTTAACCTTGAAGACTCTCCAACTTCAAAAACACTTTCATCAAAATTGATATTATCAATAACCGTGCATTTGATTTGAGGATCAAACTGAGGAATCACTGAATTTTTAAAATCTGAACTCAAAGGTTGTTTGATAACTTCCTCAAGCTTCATGATTTGACTCATGAGCTTGGTTCTTTCATCAAAACTGGAATTTAAATCCTTTTTGAGATCATAGATCTTTTGTAAATTAGACTCATGCAGTTTGTCTTTGCAAACTAAAGACATGGTGTTGGAACCCAGATACTCTTAATTCACATAAATATTGTTTACTTAAAGTAAGAATCAAGAACAACAATGTATTTCTATTGATTAAACAGGATATTCAAAGAAAAACGCAAAGCAGTAAATAAAACTTTGAAAAATGCCTCAACCCTCTGTAGAGATGCAACGACCTGTTGTAATGTTGTTGTATTGGTTGCCATCAATTCCATTTGAGTATTGATACGAGAAGCATTTATCGAAGACTCAGCTCGTAGTACTGCCAAGGATGCTCGTATCTCATCCAGAGCAGGTGTAGAAGGTGACGGCTCTACACGGGCCATGATGAGTTTTAGCTCTTCCAAGGAGCAACGCATAGAGGTGAAAAGGGAATGGAACTCTTCCCTAGTGACATATACAGATGGTGTAACCTCTGGCTCAACACATGGGCCAGATTGAGTCCCTGTTCCAAGGATGCCTTCATTCACGACTTGATTGACGTTAGTCAGGGAAGGACTTCCAGAGGATCCTCGTGGTTCTCCTTGAGGAGAATTCACTACCTCTGTTCTGTCAGGGAGAGTACCCAAGGCTGGTTCAAAACCAGCCAGAGGGCTCTCCATGAGTGGAATAAAAGACTGGTCGAGAGTCTCAAAGTCTGGTGCACCTATTCCTTGCTCTGAACAAGGTTGGGGGTCTACTCGTGCAAAGGAAACAAATTCCTCTGCATAGGAAAGTGGCGTGATATGGGGACACATATCACTTATGTTTTCAAAGGTTGCACCCTTTTGAGAGGGTATTCCCTGTGGCGAGGCTTCCCTTTGGCTAATATAACCAGAGGCAGATGCGACCTCTGGTTGGATAGGTTGGTTAGGGTTCGAGGTGTGCGCCTCTGTTTCAATGATCTCCGTGTCTCAACCACCGGAGTCAGATAATGTGGTTGCACTGGGAGTTGGGTAGGTAAATCTAATGTGCTTATTTAGCCTAGGCTGCTCTGTCCCGCCCTGAGGCAGAGCAACTGCTGCACCTCCTCCCTCTTCTTCATCTTCTTCTTCCTCGCTCTCTTCTTCTCCCTTACTTTCTTTTTCTTTCTCACTCTTTGCTTCTTCACACTCTTCCTCTTCATTTTCTTCCTCCTCTTCTTCACTTTCCTCGCTTGTGTAAGACCTTGCAGCATCGTCACAGTGCTCTTGGTCATCCTCTTGGTTTGGACTAGAGGGGTGAGCCAAGGTTTGACGAGCCTCTTCTTATGCTTTGAGTCTGCCTCTTCCCTCAGGCGAGCTATTTCTACTTGATGAGCCTTTTTCTGCTTATTCCTTCTCTACTTTAACACGAGCAATCTCAGCTAATCTTTCTTGCTCTGCTCGTTCTGCCGCCTCCTTTTTCTTCTTCTCCGTCTCAGCTTTCTTTTTCATTGCTTCCTCTAGTTTTCTTTCTTTTTCTTTCTCTTGTTGTACTCTCACCCTTTCTTTCTCAGCTCTCATTCTCTCTTCTTCTGCTCTTATCGTTTCTCCCTTTGCCTGAGGCATTGATGTGTCCTCAGTTCTCTCTTCTTGCTCGGCTGTTCCTATGCGTAACGGGGTTCGAGACACTGGTCCTAGTGTCTCGCGTATACGTATGTATACTCTTCTAATCTCCTTGGACTTCATATAGCTCATGAGCCTCTTCAAAATAGGCCTCTCTGCTTCTTAACCTTCCTTGTTCACTATTGGTCTGTATTGAGTGAGCACGTTTACCTTGGGAGGAGGTAGACGACCCATGTCAATGTTGTTGTCGTCGAGCGCTGGTCTTAGGAGAAGACCCAAGAATCGGGGAAATAATAGAGGCGACAACTGTCTTCCTTTGGCCACTTCTTGACACTTCTTGGCCATGGCTGCCTTGAACTCTGTGTAGAGTATCAAGGAGTAGTCAAGATATAGGTCGAAGAAAATCTCGTGGACGATTTGAAGTACGCTCATGGAGCACATGTCGAGGCTCCCTATCTTCCCTGTCAGCAAGCGGTTGACCAATGTGAAAAGTGTATTCCACATCTATAGTAGGTATTGACGACGATACTGGGACGGGTATTGAATGGCCTTGTTGTACCCCAAGAACTTCAAGAAAGCTACAATTTCATCCCCGGATGGGAAAGGAGCATATTCAGAAAGTCCTAGGTCAGTTTTCGTTGGGATTTCAAGAACCCGCAAAAACATGGATCTTGAAATACGAACTATGACAAACTCCTATGTGGCAGAGACAAAGATTTCTCCTACGATTCCTCTTTGAGATTCAGTAATGGAGCAGGACTGCCAGTATTCTTGGATGAATCGTTCGGGAACCAGGTCATCCATGTTGGTCAAGGCTGGGTTCAAGAAGTGGTTTTGGAGGATATTGATGATGGGATGGTATTTGGTATCGAAATTTTTGAGTTGGAGGCTTAGGGCATGGTTATTTAGTTTTATCGGAAGAGGAACTAGGTTTTGACTGGTATCTTCCATGGTTTTGTGGGTTGTGGTATGAGTTTGGGAGTTTTCTGATTCTGAAGAGGACATTGTTGCAGGTTTTGGGTTTGGAAGCAGATGATAGGCTTTTAGGGTTTCAAGAAACAGTTCTTGAATCGAGAAATGGGATGAAGGAAAGGATTTGTGCTACTTACTTATCAAACAGGATGATCGGATGAAGATTGAATCGATCTTTGAGCACTGGTTTGAGAGCTTCAAGTTGTGGCAATGGCGGTTGAAGGTTGAAGACGACGGGAGTTCTTAAGAATTTTTTGTAAGCATAAAAGATTAATTTGGGGGTAAATATTTGTTTAAATAGGATAAAATTAACACTTGAGTGTTTTAGCGCCCCAAACGTCAGGTAAAACTGAACCGGTTCTCTCAAAGCCTGTAAGGGCATGCCACGTTGATTGTCAGCTGCAAGTGGCGCCTCCCACGTTTGAAAATATAAGCTCACAGGCGGTGACGCTTATTATGGGTGACAACTTTTATTAAACAATTAAAATAAACCTTACGCCTTCTTAATAAAATAATATATTTTAATTTTCAAAAACAACAAGAAAAATTTCCAAGTGTAAATGCTCTGGTTCGAGAAAAGTAGAGGTTTTGATAAGAACCAGAGTACTATATGCGGAAGAAGGCATACCTTGGGATCTCAGACAGAGATTCGTGATTCGACTATACATGTCCTCTAGAGAAAACTTTGCTATGTTCAGAGGCAGAGGCTCTATATAGTACATACAGAGGCTATGTTCTATAATCATGAGAATTTTAACGCAGAGGCTTTGTATCGTACATACAGAGGCTCTGTTTGATATGATTTCGTGCTCCCCCTTGAGTTGAGCTTTTCTTATCTGCTCCCCTTGAACTATGCTTGGATCATTTGTGATAAGTAGAGCATATGCATAATAATCAAGGTACAGAGGCTATGTATGTACTGTATAGAGTCTCTGTATTTCAAAACAACTAGGACAATGAGTAAGAGTCTCTGCATGAACTATGCAGAGGCTCTGTCTCATGGATCAATACAAATAAAAGCAGAGATATGCATAAAGGGATGCAGTGGCTCTATATAATGCATACAGAGGCTCTGGTTTAGTTTGAAAGATTTAGCATACCCAACTTGTTAACAAGAAAATTAAATCTCTTTTCATCAAGAGCTTTTGTAAAGATGTCAGCAAGCTGTAAATCTGTACTTACAAAGAACATTTCAATCGTACCTTTCTCTACATGGTCCTTGATGAAATGGTATCGAACATCGATGTGCTTTGTTTTTTAGTGTTGCACAGGGTTGGCTATGATTGCAATAGCACTTTCTGAGTCACACAGAATTGGAATCTTTTCAAACTCTACGCCATAGTCTTTCAGTTGAGGCTTCATCCATATCACTTGGGAACAGCAGCTGGCTGCAGCTACATACTCTACTTCAGCGGTGGAAGTAGAGACGCAGTTCTGCTTCGAGGTCCAGCTTATGAGCTTGTCCCCAAGTAATTGGCAGCTCCCTGATGTACTCTTTCGATCGAGTTTACAACCTGCATGATCAGAATCTGTGTACGCAATAAGATCGAAACCAGAATGCTTTGGATACCAAAGACCCAAAAATTGAGTCCCTTTAAGGTATCTAAAGATTCTTTTTACAGCCGAAAGGTGAGATTCCTTTGGATTTGCTTGAAAATGGGCACAGAGACATGTGGCAAACATTATGTCTGGTCTACTAGCTGTGAGTTATAGTAATGATCCAATCATTCCACGGTACGTCTTAACATCCACCGGTTTTCCAGATGGATCTGTGTCAAGCTTAATACCCGTAGCGATTGGTGTTCTCATGGTGGAAAAGTTATGGAGTTGGTACTTCTTTAATATGTCGGAGACATACTTAGCCTGGCTAATGATGATACCATCCTCCCTCTGTTTTACTTGCAAGCCAAGGAAGAAGGTCAATTCTCCCATCGTGCTTATTTCAAACTCGCTCTTCATTAACGCAGAGGACTTATCACAATGCCTCTGGTTCGTTGAACCAAAGATGATGTCGTCCACATATATTTGTACTAAGAGCATCTCACCTTTATACCTCTTAATAAACAAAGTTGTATCGATTTTACCTTTTTCAAAACCATTAGATAAGAGGAAAGATGAGAGACGTTCATACGAGGCTCGAGGTGCTTGCTTAAGTCCATACAGAGCTTTGTCTAAGAATAGACATACTCTGGATGTGTAGAGCTTTCAAACCCTGGAGGTTGTTAAACATAGACTTCCTCCTTCAGCTTACCATTCAAGAAGGCTGACTTTACGTCCATTTGATAGACTCGAAATCCCTTATGTGCAGAGAAGGCTAAAAATAAGCGTATAGCTTCTAGCCTTGCTACTGGCGCAAAGGTCTTGTCATAGTTTATGCCTTCTTCCTGGTAATAGCCTTTTGCTACGAGCCTAAATTTATTTCTTACTACGATCCCATCCTCATCCTTCTTGTTCCTGAAAACCCATTTACAGCCAATTGCAATTTTATCTTTTGGTAAAGGAACAAGAGTCCATACCTTATTTCTCTCGAATTGTTGGAGCTCTTCTTGCATGGCATCAACCCAACTTGGATCTTATAGGGCTTCATGTACTTTCTTAGGCTCTACCATGCTAAGGAAGTTTACGAATAAACATTCATTAGCTATGGCAGCCCGTGTCTTTACCCCACTTGAAGGTTCACCAATGATCTGGTGAAGAGGATGATCCTTTGTAAATTTTGTTCTTGGGATAGATAGAGAAGTGAGGGATGTTTGATCACGTTCCATTGGCATATTTGGCATTAAGCTCGTTGATGGTGAAGAAGGCTCTGCTTGCTTCCCCTCGAATGACGGTACAGAGGAACCAGGTGCAGAGCTAGAGGTGTTATGCTCTGGTTCTACGTGAATGGGCTCTGATGCAAAGCTTATTTGCTCTGGTTGTGGATTGATATAATCTTTAGAGGAAGCAGAGGTGTGTGAAGGACCAGAGTCAGATGCGCTTGTCGTTTGTGATCCTTCACTTAGACTGGCAAATGCATCTCCTGGTGCACGTACAGAGATTTCTTCGTCACCATAGAAGTCTTCAAATAGGAGCCTGAGTTCCAATTCCCTTGACTTCATTTGAGAATTGGAAGTCTGTTGATTAAGATCGAGTCCGGAGCTGAGATACGCTGAAGTGAACTGTTCTTTATCGTTGAACGAGACGTTGATGTTTTCCATGACCATCTTGGTTCTTTGATTGAAAACTCTGTATGCATTCGCTTTTGTTGAATAACCAAGGAACTTTCCTTCATCGGCCTTCTTATTGAACTTGCCAAGTTGATCTCGATCATTTAGGAGGAATCATATGCAACCAAAGACATGTAAAAATTTTACGTTAGGCTTTCTTTGGTTTATTAGTTCGTAGGGCGTCTTCATGTGCCTCTTAACCACCATTGCTCTATTTTGAATAAAGCAGGCAGTAGAGATTGCTTATTCCCAAAAATGGGTTAGAAGACCAGAGCTGGCTAGCATGGTGCGTGAAGCTTCGACCAAAGTTCTGTTCTTTCTTTCTACGACACCATTTTGTTGTGGTGTTCTTGCTGCAGAGAAGTTCTGATTTATTCCTTCTGTGTCCAAGTATGCATAGATCTTGGCATTCTTGAACTCTGTTCCATTATCACTTCTCAGCTTTTGAATTTTGTTTTGTAGAAGTACTTGAATCTTGGTCATTAATTTGATTAGTAGCTCCGGTACATCTGATTTCTGCCTTACAAACTCAATCCAAGTATATTGTGAGTATTCATCAATTAAGACTAAGATATACTTCTTACCAGACAAGCTTTTGCACAGAGATTGTTCCACAAAGATCCACATGAAGCATGTGTAGAGGTCTGATGCAGGACACATCTGTCTTAGTTTTATGGGATGCTCTTTTGAGCTTTCCCATTTCACACGCAGAGCAGAGATGGTCGTTTTCGAACTTTATGGCAGGAAGTCCGTCAACCAAATTATGCTTCAGAAGCTTTTCTAAATTTTGAAAATTGAGATGCGACGGCTTGTAGTGCCAGAGCCAAGCTTCTTCACTCTTGCGAGACACGAGCCAGAGAGTCTCTGAGTTGTCTCTTGGTGAGAAGTTCATCAGATAAAGATTGCCTTTTCTCTTAGCTCTTAACAACTCTTGACCTGATTCTGACATAATAGAGCAAGCTTCCTTTTGGAACTTGATATTATAGCCAGAATCACACAGTTGACTTATGCTCAAAAGATTATGTTTAAGCCCAGAGACATAAGCAACCTTGGAGACAAAAACCTTACCTTGTAGTAGATCCCCGTATCCCTTTATTTCTCCTTGTTTATTATCCCCAAAGGTTACTTTTCCTCCAATCCTCTCTTTGTATGAGGAGAGCAACCTCTTATTGCCGGTCATGTGTCTTGAGCATCCGGAGTCAAGATACCAAATGTCCACATGCAGCTTCTTCAAAACAAATTATAGGGATTTAGGTACCCATTTCATAATGGGTCCTCGATGATTAGGGACAGAAGGTTGCTTTTTAAGCTTGGAAAGAGGCTTCGTCTCTTGACCAGAATTAACAGACTTGGCTTTAGGAGCCTTCTTTCTCTTCTGGGTCCTCTTAGATTTAGACTTTGATGACCCAGAGAGTAGACAGTTAGGGTCAGAGAGGTATTGTTTTAATTTCAACAACAGAGAAACATATTCACAATTATGAAAACATTTTGAATGACAAAATGATTTATTAGCTTTAAAGAATAAATTATTACAATCATTCCTAGCATTGGTAGTTCTAGAAAACTTTCTATCTAGATTTGATTGTTTTAACACAAAATGGGTCTTCCCTGATTTCTTCTTTCCTACTCCTTTGGCCTTCAGAGGCCTCTCTGAAAAAGAGGAACTAATGTTAGAGCAAGCAACGGATTTTCCCTTATGTTCCGGAGTGAATTTAATTAGCTTAGATTTGGAATTTGAGCCCTTTGAAGCAGAAGAAACTGACTTTGCACTCTTTACCCTGTACTCAAACTTGGGAGCAAATTTAGCATTTGTCGACATGCTTGCACGTCTAGAACCTAGGAGAATCATTTTCTCAATAGGGGGTTTTGCAACTTTTGGTTCTTTGGCAAAGACCTCTGTCTTAACTTGCTCTTTAAATGAATTCACCTCTGACTCAGAGTCAGAGTCAAGAAAATCCTTGTGTGAATGTCGAGATACAAAGGTATCATTAAGAACTTGATGTTCTCGTAAGCATGAGCTACAAGCTTCATCCGTCTTTTGTTTTAGTGGACTTTCAAAAGTATCTGAGGAGTTACACTCAAAAGAATCTGCATGTCCATTAGGAGGATAGTTCAAGGCCTCAAGCAAGTCTTGCTCGAAGACCTGTCTTATCGTTTATGTAAAGTCATCCATCAATTTCGAATCCAGAGTTTTAAGAAAATTACCTGTGGATGAACTCTTGATTTCATCTAATTCAGGTTTGACAACCTCACTTTCAGCCTTAAGATATTCAAGATTTGTAGAGCCAAAACAAAAATTCTCATTTGTCTTTTGTATGCATTTTAAATCAACTTGTGGAACACATTTTGAAGAGTAAGAGATGTTTTTGAATTTCAACTTAGGGGTTCTGGCTCCGCTTTCAAGCTTACATCTTTTAAACGGTGAGGCTGTATGCAAAATAGGAAAATCTGGTTATCGTTTTTCGACCAACCTAAACACGGATTCAAGAGTGTTTTTCCTCTTCCAGGAGAGGTCTAGGTCTATATAACCTATCCCTGCTTTATCCTGTTGAGAGTTAACTTTTTCATACACCTGCTGAGCATCTTGATATTTCTTAATCAAGAGCTCTTTTCGTTGTAAGCTCTGGTGTAAGAACTCCCTTTTCCTTTTCAAAATAGTCTTTTAGGGCCTCAAAGTTTAGTCTGTCTCTCTCTTTTTCTATAAACTCTGTATCCTTTTTCTTTATAGCCGCTTTTAATTCTAAGCACTCTATCTTAAGACTTGTTTTAGTGGATCGTTTTGTTTGTAAAAGCTTTTCATTCTCCACTGATAACTCTTGTTTTTCTATAGTCAGTAGCTCTGTCTCTCGTTCAAAAAATAGTTTTTCCTTTTCCAAGGATTTTCGTTTAGATTTTTCGAGAGAGAGCTTTTGCTGTAAATTGACGAAATCGTTTGTCAAAGCAGAGATGCTCTCTTCCAGTTCAGAGTGAGAGTAACCAGAGATAGAACATACATGGGAGTCGAAGTCAGATCCAGACTCATTCTCGACAGCCATTCCACATAAATTGGCTTGATCTTCTTCATCAGATGAGGAGTCAGAGACCCAATTCTCTTGTTCTACCATGAGACTCCTTTGTGATCGATTATGCTTGTACTTATTTTTGTAGTACAAATCATCTTTCACAAGAGGACCTCTGCACTATTTGGAGTAGTGCCCCATTTTTCCACATCTGAGGCATCGGACGCCTTGCTTCTTTTGTTCCGACTGCTCTTCCTCCTTCTTGTTGGGAAAAGAAGGAGGGTTCCTTCCATTGAAAGACTTCCCTCTGCTTTGGTCGTTTTGTCTTCCTCCTTTGTTGAAGACTTTCTTTCCAAATTTCCTTTGGAATTCCTTGGTGATCAGGGCCAAGGATTTTGCAAAGGCGTTAATGTCGTCGTCTTCAAAGCTAGATGCTCTGTCTGTATCATCATCACTCTCCAAGATGAGAGCCTTCTTTCCTTTCCTCCTTTCTTCTCTGGGTCTTCGTTCTCTATGTGGCTGGCATGTTTTTGTCTATTTTGAAGCAGAGACAAGAGCAAGAGGTCCACCCAGTGCGACCTTCGCCTTCTGCACCTCTTGTTCTTGTGCTTGCAACGTCCCATATACATCATGCAGAGTCCACTCCTCCAGATTCTGGTTTTCCTGGAAGGACATTGTCAGATTACCCCATTCAACGTTCAATCTCTTCAAGAAGAGCATGTTGTTCTCCTCTTGAGTTTTGTTCACGTCACACTTGCGACATTTGTTGATCAGAGTGTTGAAGCGATGATAAGTCTGTTCTAAAGATTCATCAAGGAGTCCCTGGAAGCTGTTGTGTTCATTGAGGCACTGGGCACGACGATTCTTCTTCATCTTGACATCCCCTTCCAACTGGTTGACCAGTTGATCCCACAAATCCTTCGCCGAGTCGCACGCATCCAGTGACTGAAAGATTTCGTTGGGAAGTGCCATGATAAAAAGTCATTTGGCCTTTTGATCCACCTCCACTCTTTGTTTATCTTCATCGTTCCAGTTACGACGAAGTTTGGGAACTCGCCTGGCAGGTACCTCAACTGTGTCACCAGCAACAAGAATCCTAGGAATGACGGTAGTAGGGATGTATGAGCCATTCAAGATTGACTCATACAATTCTAGGTCAAGACCCTCATAGAAGTTAATCATTCGGATCTTCCATTGGGGATATTCTTCCCTAATGAGAGTCGAGGTTTTGTTAAGGAGCCGACACTATGCATGGAGTTCCATGATTGAGAAGACGACATTTTGAATTGAAATTTTTGAGAAAAGAAATTTGACAAGAAAGAAGATCGACTTAAAAATGATTTCCAGATTACTCAAAAGCAACCGTTTTTTTTAAATTGGAAAATAGAGGAGTGATAAATCTTTTAAAAATGAATAATCAAGAGAAAATTAAGAGTATTATTCAGTCGGATATCGATCGACAAATCAATTGATGTGATTAGCAGGCTCTGATAGGAATTGTTGGAACCCAGATACTCTTAATTCGCAGAAATACTGTTTACTTAAAATAAGAATCAAGAACAACAATGTATTTCTATTGATTAAACAGGATATTCAAAGAAAAACGCAAAGCAGTAAATAAAACTTTGAATAACCGAATGCTTTTATTGAAAATGATGAATAGTTGAAGAACAAAAGTAATCTCACAATAATTTGCGTATAGGATAAGTCGGCTCCTTCAGGTACTATGAACCTGAGGCAGAGGCCTCCTTTTATACATCTAGGTCTAACAAACTACGCTACAATTTAGGCGTGGAACTCTGAGATGACTAGTCTGCATCCTTATCTTTGACTTTCCTTGATTAGCGGAGCAGACTTGGTCAAGCCGCCTTTAAGCTGCTAGACGCTTGCGAGAATGTTTGGGCTAACGCGCGCTTTCCGTGAAGAAGGTAGTCAGATGCTCTGCATGAACATACAGCTCTGCATGTACTGTGCAGAGGCTCTGCATGTACTGTGCAGAGGCTCTGGGTCTTGGAGTTATTGCTTTGAATCAAGCGCTTATGCTTTTTGGCGCACAAGGGTTGAACGTTACGGAGATGGAGCACAAGCTCTGAATGAAAGGAACCTTCACTCTGAGTAAGAGCTCTGGTCCTCGATCCTCTGCATGAGAGCTCTTAGCCAGACAGCTTCTATAGACTAAGTCCTATTTTACTAGAGCAATATACTTCTTACTTACACTTTCACAAATTGCGGTCTAACACATGGTCAGTTCAGAAATTTCATCATTAAGCTTTTTAACTTTAAGTGAAAATTCATTTTGAGCTTGTTCCATAGATCTCTTCTCGGACTTTAATTCCGCCTCAAGTTCTAAGATTTGCTTCTTTAAAGCAGAAATTTTAGCATTTGAATCAAATTCAGGATTAGAATGAATTACTTAATCATTTTGCTTAATAATCTTTTCATTTGAGTCAGAATCATAATCACTTTTGTTTTAAATTCAGAATCTGAGTCATAAAGCACATTTAAAAAAATATCAGACTTCAAAGATTCTTCATTTTATGAAACAGATTTTGAAGAAAAGTTAGAATTTTCTGTGGGATAAAGTGTATCAGTACCAGAATAAGAATTCGAGTTTTCTAGTTGCGTAACTAGAGTTTAGATCATCATATTTTAATCCCACAATTTTGAAATTTGATGTTTTTCAGAACTTTCTTCATTTGATTTGTGCAAATCACATTTTGAATATATAGGTGATTCAAATTCAGCCTTAATAAAAATTTCTTGAACAGAAGGAATTGAGAATTTCGTTGACCCCGTTTCATTAAAATCATATAAGGATTTTGGGGTCTTTTCAAAATTTTCAGAGTCAGCTCAGATTGATCTCTTTTGAAATTTATCTCTTCCAGCTGTTTGATTTTATCATATAAATGACCTCTTTCTTCAAAAATCATATCAAATTTTAATTGGATGTTGACTTTCTCACCCTCTGATTCATTCAAACTACTTTTCAAAGTGATTATTTTATCTTAAAGATCAAATATAAGATGATCTTTTTCCTTTTTAAGCTTTTCTTTCTCTATTTTCAATCCCTCACTTAAGCTCTTATAACCTGCACTTTCAGTTTGAAAATTTAGCATTAGAAATCTTTCAACCATAATCCATTTCTTTAAATCTTCAAAATTCAAGGATCCAATCTCATAATAAAATGACATAGTAACTCAGATGTTGAGTCCATGTTTTGACAAACCTTTGACATTTTTAAAATATAGACTTGAAATAAATGATCTTTTCAGAAAAGTAAACTGGGATTGGTTTGAAATCTTTAAGAATAATGTTCCCCTTTTACGACTTAGCACTAGGGGGTCCCACTAAGATTATCGGATACCAATGATTAATGCTTATCGGACACAAAATCAAGGATATCGGACAACAAATATATCAAATGCCCTTCACCGAACAAGACTTTATTGATGAAAGGAGTTACCGGATAATGATATGTGCTCTGATTAGACAACAAAGGAATTACACTTCACCGAAAAAATAGGTGTCCGATAAGAGAGTAATCGGACATTAAGGTGTCAGATGAGAAGATTATCGGACAGAATTGACCGATGAGAAATATGAACGATAAGACAATATCCAGACAATTCAAAAATTGAGCGATAACAAACGATGAATAGAGTCTCCGGATGACTCTTTGTGCGATAACCAAGGGTTATCGGACAATGCTATCCGATGAACAAACAAAGCAAGGATATCAGACAATGAGATATCTGATCAAAATTCAAACGATGAGCAATTCAAAATAACATCCAAGTCACAAACTCAATGAGCGTTAAAAAGAACACTCATCAGAAGATGAATATTCTTTGTCCGATGAAGATAACTTCGAACCAGGAACTTTAGAAAATCACCCAAACAGCCCAAAAATTGCAAATTTAATGCAATTTCTTGCATAGATTTTTTTTGCAAATAGTGCATAAATAAACTGAACACAAGCATATGCAACAATCATGGATTAAACAGTCCAAATTGATCAAAATTCGCAAGAACAAAATCCCATTAAGATTGAAATAGAAAATCAAGAATTCAACAAAGATTTCTAATCCAAATCCAATTGTGATCCAGATTTCAAGTCCAATTAACAATTCAATCAATATAAGATCAAGAACAATAGATTTCAATGTGTCGGCGAGCTTCCATTGATGAACTTTGGTGAGAACAGTATTCTTGATTACAAACTATCAATATGCGTATGAATTGGATATGTCAAAATGTCCTAACCTACAACTACCAACTACTAGTTGCTATTTATAGCAACCCCAAAAGAGAAAAACAATAAACCAAGCTTATAACAGGAAACACTAACTAAACAATTAGAAAGCATATTAAAACAGTTTAACAGCGAGCCTTGAATACAACATTTTTGTTCCAACAAGATATTACCCAGACCTTGACGAGTCTGAATACCTGTGCTTGGATCACGAAGAATTTGACTGTAAAATTTTTATCACATAGCTGACTGATCCTGAGAAGATTGTGCTTCAATCCTTCAACATATGCAACACATTTGAAAATGGTTGCACCGTTGGTTAATATACCAAAAGGACCTCTTTCATCTTAATATTCTAAGAGCAAGGTTTTGTCTCCGGTCATATGCCTTAAGCATCCACTATCTAGATACCGAATACCTGTGACTACCTGAGTAGAGGTTGTGACTACCTGAGTAGAGGTTGATGAAGAAGGATCACTAGAGGATGATGTCTCTGATGGTTCATCCTTGACATCCTTGGCCATAAGACATAGATAGGTCGTGTCTTCCTCATCTAAAGATGATTCATCAGAGGAATAAGCCAAGTCATGTTATTTAGTGATAAGTCATTTACCTTTAGGCCGGATGTTCATCATCTTTTTATACTTCTCCTTCAGTTTCAAATATTTATCGTCTTTAGGCCTGCAACAAGATGAGGTGTTAGAAGATGGCTTCACAGCTTTATTTGACTTGCATTCACTTGGAAAGTGTCCTTTGCATTGACAGTTAATGTTGATCCTCTTCAATGATTTGATGATGATCCTTTTATCTAATGGATAGTACTTTCTCTTTACTCAGTTTCAGCGATCATCACTGAGTCTGTTCAGTGATCGCTGAACAAGTATTGTATCTCTCAAGAGACAAGTATTTTTCAAGAAGACGAAACTCACACCACAAGAACCTTCAGTGATATCGAAGATAAAGCTGAAGACAAAAGACAAGCATTCATGATCCGATGCGGTTTTGGTAATAACAAGCCTGTCTACAAATGTGTGAACTCTACTCACGATTCAGCATACACTAAGGAAACGTTAGATTTATTCCAGTGTCAGCGATCAAATGAATCTTGTTGATCAAGAGTATTTTTTTTTCTTATCCTTCTACACACAAAGAACAAACCCATACCTCTAAAAGTAAAGCAATTGTACGGAGTCACCCTATTGTCTCCAAACGTGCTTACCTACTTTATGAAAAACTATTGTTCATATACTGCAAAAGCTTGTACTGTCTGACTTACATTTAATGCAATGTATAAATAGCTGAGAAGTAACTCCTTCTCAAATACTGGAAGATCAAAAAATCTACCCAAGAAGAAACACCGTCATAAGCACAAGTTTCTTAACCTTTCGAAGTTATATTTACTTCAAGTGAAGTACACTGACTAAGTTCTTCCTTTAGATAAGTTATTAACCTTCTTTTCTTGCTTTTTGTATCTTATGTGTTCCCTATATTGTTTTAGATAAGTTCTATATCTTATCTTATTCCAGAAACAATCTGTAAATTATGTATTGATCTTCTTTATCAATAAAGGAATTCAAAAAGTAAAAAATATTGTGTTTTTGTATTCATTCCCCCTTTTACAAACTATTACCTTTAAACTCTAGATAACTTATTTACCATTCAAATGGCATTGCAAAATACAAACACCAACTTTCACAACAATGGCTCTCTAGACAAACCTCCCCGGTTTATCATACACAACTTCAGTCTTTGGAAGAATCGAATGTATCTTTTCTTGGAAGGTGTGAATCCTGAAATTCCATATTATATTGAAAATGGATTTTATGTTTCATTTGCAGTATCTCCTGCAGTTCCTACAACTGCTACAATTTCTGCCATTCCTGAAAGGCAGATTTCAAAACTGCCTCATCAATGAAGTGACAAAGACAAGAAGAAAAAGGCTTTAGATACTAGAGCTAGATCTATAATAGCCATGTCTATTTCTGACG
This sequence comes from Cynara cardunculus var. scolymus, assembly GCF_001531365.2. Lineage (NCBI taxonomy): Eukaryota > Viridiplantae > Streptophyta > Magnoliopsida > Asterales > Asteraceae > Cynara > Cynara cardunculus. Next base: position 60,310 of record NW_020200982.1, read on the forward strand.
AGGTTTATCACTCCGTTGTGAAGTAAAGAACCTCGAAATCCATGTGGGACACTCTTTTCAATATGAAGGTACATTTGAAGTACAAGAATCGAGGAAGATTAATTTAGTAAGAAAATATGAAAGTTTTCTCTGTGGAAAATCTGTATCCTTGTCTGAAGTACATCAATATTTGAATTGTCTTCTTATCGATTAAAGGACAGTTGTAAAAGAATATTCCAACTCTGAAAACCTGACAAAGTTCTTAGAATGTTTGCCAAAAACATGGGATAATTACACCATGTGTCTCAAGATGTCTGAGGATATGTCCTCCCTATCCCTTAGCACTCTTTATGGGATATTGCTTAATCATGGGCAATATCGTCAGCTGAAAAAGAATCTTCTCAAAGATTCAAGAGAAATGAAAAGCTCTAATTTATCTTTGATCTATGAAACCCCTTCAGTTGTTCTTTCTACTTCTTCAACTCCTTCTGAGTTAGATCAATCTAACTCTGAGGACTTAACAGACGTTGGTATATCATAGTTTGATGAGTCTCTGGCCCTCCTTATAAACTATTTCAGAAGGTTTGCCAGAAAAAGTAATTTCCATAAATCTCCTTCTCTAACTATCACTGACAAGCCAAAGTCAAATCCTATTGACAAGGCATCAACTAACTGCTTTAACTGTCAACTCGAAGGACACTTTGCAAGTGAATGCAGGTCAAAGAAATCTGTGAAGTCATCTTCTAACATCTCATCCTCCTTCAGGCTTAAAGATCATAAATATCTGAAACTGAAAGAGAAGTATAAAAAGATGAAAAATTTCCAGCGTAAAGGCAAATAACTTATCGTTGAAGAACATGACTGGGCTGATTCCTCTAATGAATCATCTTCAGTTGAGGAAGACACAACCTATCTTTGTCTTATAGCCAAGGATGTCAAAGATGAACCATCTGAGACATCATCCTCTAGTGATCCGTTTGCTTCAACTTCTACTCAGGTATGTAATATGAATGACCCTTCTACTTCTAGCTACAATAGCCTATCTGCACTATGTTAGACCCCATAACTCTTATTTGTAAAAGTAATGAAAAACAACAAGTGTGAAGGACCAGAAGGCCGATGGAAGACTGCCATGCAAAATGACTAAGTGTTCAATACAACCAGAAGGCCGATGAAACGACCAGAGATGCGATGAATCGAGCATCTTCATAACCCCTCTGGTTACCAACACTTGGAGTCTTCTACAACAGTTCAACCAGAGGCATACGATGAAGATATCAAGATATGGTTGAATAACGTTCCATAGAAGACAGCTGGAGATGACGAATCGACAGCTGGATTCTACAAAGTTTTATCTTATTTACTTTCCATGTCAAGATAAGCTTTATCTTTCCTAGAAGATTTGCTAGATATTCTCTCTAGATAGTTATCTCCTTGTTTAGCTTTCTAGTATAAATAGGTGTTAGGCCTATTGTAATCGATTACCCTTTTCACAATCATTTTGGAATAAAGTGAATCTTCTGACACTCAAGTATATTCTTTGAATATTCATATTTATGTTCTTAAGTGTTCATCATTTTATTCATTCACACGACATAATTAGGTTATCCCTAACTTAATTATTAGTGTTATTGAGAGATCTAGAATCGAGAATTGGAATCAGAGCCAATTGATTGTTCTTCAATCAAAACGATCATCAAAAATTCTCAATTTGCTTTTTCTATTCGTTCTTGAGTTCATAAAATTCTTCTCTAAAAGTGCAATTTTTCTCTTCCAAATCTTCAATGGCCAACTGGAATTCTTCTTATAGTGTTGGTTCTCTCACCAAACCTCCAACTCTTCAAAGAGAAGAGTATCCACAATGGAGGATAAGGATGGTGAATTTTCTAGAGGGGATGGACATAAATCTCCTTAGATCTGTCATGGAGGGTCCCTACATACCTCAGACTCTTGTTCCAAGAGTCCCAAGAACGAGCACGACAACAGAAGTAGCAGCTTATTACATGCCCAAGGACGAGATAAATTGGGATGAAGATGACCTGGAACGTGTAGAGGCTGACAAAAAGGCCAAAAGATTGATTATCATGGTCATTCCCAATGAAATATTTCAATCTCTCGACGCATGCACCACAACAAAGGAACTATGGGACGATCTGGCAAGTCAACTAGAAGGAGGCACAAAAATGAAGAAAAATCGTAGAGCTCAATGTCTCAACGAGTAAACTAACTTCAAGGCTCTTCCTGATGAACCGATTCAGAAGACGTACGATCGTTTCAACACACTGATCAATCAATGACGTCGAAACGACATCTCTAGAATGAAGGAAGAAAACAATGTGTTATATCTTAAAAGTCTTGGCGATGAGTGGACTCAGATGTCGATGTCCCTCCAAGAAAATCAGGACTTAGACAGCTGGTCACTTCATGACATCTATGGAACACTTGTTGTACAAGAAAATGATATTATGAAGAGTAAAGTGTCCATCGGTGGACCTCTTGCTCTTGCTGCAGAAGAAAAGGACGTTTCAAGGACCTCCACCAGAGACCACAGGAGAAAAGGCAAGAAGGCACAGGCAGTAGAGTCAATATCTGAAGACGAGACATTTGATTTCGATGATGATCTCAAAGCCTTTGCCAAGTCTCTGGCCTTGATAAGGAAACAGTTCCAGAGGAAGTTCATCAAGAAGCCATTTGAATGAAGAGACTCCAGAAGGGAGAAGTTCCAGCCCTCCTATGAAAAGAAGCCGATAAAGTTCCATCAGAGGGAAGAAAGAAGAGAGAAGAGAAGAGAGAAACGGAAAGAAACAAGACCTTTGCTGCTTTAGATGCAGAAAAATCGGTCATTTCTCAAAAGAGTGCAGAGGACGTCTTGTGAAGGATGCTGACTATTACAAGAACAAGTATAAATACAATCCTAAAGAGCGAAGCCTGATGGCTGAAAAAGAAAATTGGGTGTTTGATTCTTCGTCTCTTGAAGAAGACAAGGCACTCATTTGTCTCATGGCCACGTCCAATGCAGAATCCGCCTCTGTCTCTAATGAACAGGTATGTGAGTCTTCTATCGATGAAACCAACTCTGCTCCATCAGAGCTATTGTTAAGGGTGATGAAACTTTCAGAGGATTTCTTAAAGCTTAAAGAAAAAAATAAATTTTCAAAAATCTGAATGAATCAAAGCAGAAAAAGAAGTCAGTTTCTACAAAAGAGAGACTGATCTTCTAACCGAAGAAAAAGTTGAACTCGTTAAAGAAAAGACTCGCATCGCATTACTTAAAAAATCAAAGGAAGAAAAACTTCTGAATTTAAACAAGAAAATAACTAAGGACTTAGAAAAGAAGGCAAAGGCTTTAAAAGAATCTGAGGCAGAGAGGCTTAACTCAGTTGCTCTCAAAGATTTCTTTCAAAAGGGAACGGAGATTCTTCATCAAAAGCTTCAAACCAATGAACTACTGATGAAGAAATATAAGGATGCCCAAAACGTCTACGAAAAACTTAACGGTCAAAAGGATACTCAAGGAATTGGATTCAATGAATTGGATTCAATGAATTGGACTCTTTCATCGAAACAAAGAAATCACCCTTGAATCCACCTTCAAACTTGGATGCATTCAAAAACCCGACTTTTTCCCAAAACCCAAAGCAAATTTCAAAAGGGTTAAAGTCGATGGAAAAACTGTTCTCTTGATATAGGATTTTGACAATGTGGTGTACGAGAGCAGCATAAGTAAGAATTTTGATGAAGGGAATGATGCCTCCACACCAAAGACTGATGGAAACCTTATGGTTAAACCAAAGCCTCTGGTTATCAATTCCACTTCATCAGCAAGTGTTGTTGATGAGAAAGAGAATCTTAGTAAGGAACCGTCATCTGATGAATCGATGAACCATCCAAGTGATATTGGAAGTTCATCTAAGTCAGAAGCGATGGAACCCCCAACAGATCACTCTGAATCATCAACCTCTGAACCCACTCCTCCCGCAAACATCCATGAGCATTTTTGATTTCGAGAAATCCACGAGAGACTTCTTTGACTCTGAATCTAAAGAAGAAATAGTCTGTGAATCACCAGAGGACATTGAGGATAAGAAACCTCAAACTTTCAAGGCCTCAATGAAATCTAATGTTCCAGAATCTATGAAAACTTCAGACAAAAGGAAAGGAAAACTAAGTAACACCAAGTCTGCCAACGATATCTCACAAGGCCCAAGTACTTCATCTAAGTTCATTAAGTTTACTCTCCCGCAGAAACAGAAGTGGCTGCCTCTGAACATTCTAACCAACACTTTTCTTCTCCTTCAGCTGAAGAAAAGAAGCCCTTCCTCAGGAAAGAAGTAAAGACCAAGCCTACCATAAATAAAAAATCTGAACTAGATATGAAGTTTGTAAAAACAACCCATGCTATGACAGGATTTTCATCCCCTGCTTTTACTTCTCCTTTTTCATCGAATAAAAAGGAAGTTAGACATTCATGTCCTAAAAATCTTAATTGCCAATGTTTAGCTCTTTTACAAAACCTGAGGTGTAACACCCCGTTAAAGCGAAAACACGAGATGTAACAGGTAAGCGAGCAGATATTAAATAACACCATTCAAGTTTACAAAATTCGAATTTAACATCCATAACCAAGTTGGAATAGATTAATTCTTTACAAAAGTTTCAAAATGAACTTAATCGGTGTCGTCACATATATGCTYCAAAACTTCATTTCTTACTTATTTCCTGAAAAACATGAAACATAAAACAACGTCAACTACAAAGAGTTGGTGAGTTCATGGGTTTTCATAAATATGTATAGGTTTCTATGTTAACGTTGGCCACGTTATCATAAAAACAGGATATATATTTAAAACTAGAGTAACCACCAAGAACTTTGGAATAAAATCTTAATCAATCAAAAAAAAAACCAAAAGTAATCTGTAAGATACTTCCACCATTCAATGGTAATCATCCGAAATCGGATTAAGATCTAAACTCAAACTCCTAACCAAATTCTTTCGCTACTTAGAAATGGCACCAACAACAAGAAGGTCCTCAGGGGAAATCAGTCAAGACCCTAACCTTAGGAGGGTGGTAATGTCTGATGTTGGAGAGGCACTCCAAACTATGATTCCTGAATTGTTCGAACAAATGAAAGCCGAGCTGAAGATTGAGCTGGGCCAAATGATGGATGAAAGGATCACTGCCTTGGGAGCAAATCACAACCAAGGACCGGGGAGAGCTAATGTTCTTCGAGACTTCATCGCTAGCAATCCGCCTAAGTTTAAGGGCCAGAAGGACCCTTTAGAAAGTACACGCTGGATAACTAACGTTAAAGGTGCATTCCGCACAAGCTTTTGCCCTGCAGCAAACCTATGCAACAACCCTACTGCAAGGAACTGCAAAAATTTGGTGGAATTTGACTTGCAAGACCATCCCTGAAGAGGAGTTGAATGCCATGACTTGGAATGACTTTAAAACACGATTAACCGAGAAATTCACACCACAAATTGAGGTGGACCAGGTCACCAAGGAATTCCTCGACATGAAGCAAACGACCGAGTCGGTAAACAAAATCACTGATAAGTTCTTGGAAAAAGCCCTATTCTTCCCCCAGTACGTTGCTGACGAAGCAATGAAGCTGTTTCGCTACACCAAGATGCTCAAACCAGATATTAGAGCTTTTGTCGCCACAGCAAGACGCAAGACTTTGGCAGAGGCTATAGAAATAGCACGAGCCCGAGAGCTAGACCTAGACAGAAAGAGAAAGACCGCACCATCCCATGAGGTAACTGCAACTAACGAGAAATTCAAACCCTCTGAACCAAAGAACAAAAGCAAATCATCTAAATCAAGGTACAAAGAAAATTTACCATTATGTGAGAAGTGCAACAGACACCACTATGGGAACTGCACCGAGCTGGCATGTTACAAATGTGGAGGTAAGGGACATCTGACTAGGGAATGCAAGGAAACAACAAAAATGTGCTTTAATTGCAACAAGCTCGGGACATAAGTGCAAATTGTCCCCAGCTATCGGGTAAACTAATGCAAACTCCTGCACCAGCAACTCTAAGGATTGCAGGTGGAGCGTCAAGAAAGACTGAGGCTCCAAGTGCCCAAGGACGAGCATTTCAGCTCACTGTGGAGGAAGCTATGGTTGCACCAGATGTGGTAACAGGTACTTCCTCTTCATATCTGAACATAATAAACTATTATAGGTTGCATGCAAGTAGTAATTGATTGGATTATAGGTACTTTCCTTGTTAACTCCATACCAGCGCTAGTTCTATTCGATTCGGGAGCAAGTCACTCCTTTGTGTCTCTTGCATTCAGCAAAAATTTCCAACTTATTCTTGAACCACTAGACAAACCCCTAAACGTAGAGATCGCAGATGATAAAATGGTGAATGTGTCTGAAGTCTATAAAGATTGTGAGATAGAGCTCTGCAAGACCAGGTTCACTATAAATCTCATCCCAATCCCGATGAGAGAAATTAATGTGATCGTTGGCATGGACTGGCTAGGGGACATGACGCTCACATCGGTTGTAAACTGCAACAAGTCCATCTTCAAAACCCAAGTGGGGGAGAACTGATTGTCCAAGGAGAAAGGGAGAAAGGAAGAAAGGAAGGACGCTTTTCTGTTCTGCAGCAAAAGCTCGAAAGCATTTACAACATGGTAACACCGGATTCCTCGCGTACGATGTGGATAGTCAAGAAGAAAATGCGAAAATGAAAATTGTCGATGTTCCCGTAGTAAAAGAATTTCCCGATGTATTTTCGGAAGACCTACCCAGAATTCCTCCCCATCGGCAGGTTGAATTCAAAATCGACCTTATGTCAGGAGAAGCACCAATAGCTAAAGCACCTTACAGACTTGCACCACCCGAGATGCAAGAACTGTCTAACCAGCTTCAGGAACTTCTTGACAAGAGGTTCATCCGACCAAGCAACTCCTCATGGGGTGCACCTATCCTGTTCGTCAAAAAGAAATATGGGTCACTCCATATGTGCATTAACTATAGGGAGCTCAACATGGTTACCATCAAGAATAGGTACCCACTACCTAGAATTGATGATATTTTCGATCAGCTACAAGGAGCAACATGGTTCTCTAAGATTGACCTGCGATCGGGTTATCATCAAATGCGCGTCAAGGAAGAAGATATACACAAAACAACCTTTAGAACAAGATATGGTCATTACGAATTCGTTGTAATGCCATTCGGACTCACAAACGCACCTGTCATGTTTATGGATTTAATGAATCAAGTTTACTGGCCATGCTTGACAAATTCGTTATTGTGTCCATCGATGAAATCTTAATCTACTCAAAGACGAAGAGGAACATGGGAATCATCTACGAGAAGTTCTTGAGACCTTGAAGGAGGAACAGTTGTACGCAAAGTTTTCAAAATAAGACTTTTGGTTACGAGAAGTCCAATTCTTAGGACACCTTGTTAATCAAAATGGTATCATGGTTGACCCTGCAAAGATCGAAGCAGTAATGAAGTGGGAAATTCCAAAAAGCCCCATTGAAATCAAAAGTTTACTTGGTTTAGCCGGATACTACCGCCAATTTATACAGGATTTCTCAAAAATTTCATCGCCTTTGACAAAGTTGACTACGAAGAATGTCCCTTTCAAATGGAACGATGAACAACAAACCGCTTCCAAGACACTTCGTCAAAAACTTTGTGAAGCACCAATATTGACACTACCCGAAAGGGTAGAAGGCATGACTGTTTACTGCAACGCGTCAAATCAAGGTCTAGGAGCTGTACTAATGCAACGGGGAAAAGTGATAGCATACGCCTCAAGACAGCTAAAGACCCACGAGGTTAAATACCCAACACACGATTTGGAGTTGGAAGCATTAGTTTTCGCGCTAAAAATCTAGAGACACTATCTCTATGGAGTAAGGTGTACCATCTACACCGATCACAAGAGCTTGAAGTACTTCTTAGATCAGCAAAACCTCAACATGAGGCAACGAAGATGGTTAGATGTGGTGAAAGATTATGACTGTGAGATTCTTTACCACCCCGGTAAAGCAAATGTTGTGGCCGACGCCCTAAGTTGGAAACCCAATCAAGAACCTCTCCCAATCTCTTGCATGAGAATAACCACAGTCACACCACTTTTGGAGACGATCCGAAAGGAATAAGAGGAAGCCATCAAACCTGAAAACCACAACAAGGAACGTATCAAGGGCCAAAGTACGAATCTCGTCAAAGATGGTCGTGATCTTTTAACACGATATAACCGCATTTGGGTTCCCAAAGCGGGGGAAGCCCAACAAACCCTATTAGAGGAAGCTCACAAATCAAAGTTTTCCATACATCTCGGGGCTACCAAGATGTATAGAGGCTTGATGGAAGACTATTGGTGGCTGGGTATGAAGAGAGATGTAGCAGGGTACATGGAGAAAAGCCTAACTTGTCTGAAAGTTAAGGCCGAACACCAGAAACCGCATGGGAAGCTTCAGCCACTGGAGATACCAGAATGGAAGTGGGAGCATATCACTATAGATCTGATCACCAATCTGCCTCGAACCCAAAAAAATTTGACTCTATGGGTCATCGTCGATCGATTAACCAAAAGTGCCCATTTCGTACCCATTCGTGAGAGTTCTTTCTCAGAGGTACTAGCTAAAACGTATGTCAAGGAAGTAGTGTCACGATATGAAGTGCCAACGTCTATTATATCAGACAGAGACACCAGGTTCACATCTCGATTCTGGGGGAAATTCCACAATGAACTGGGTACAAAACTTCGATTCAGTACTTCTTACCATCCCCAAACGGATGGACAAAGTGAAAGAACAATCCAAACACTCAAAGATATGCTCCGAGCATGTGTGATAGACTTTGGTGGCAGTTGGGTTACTTACCTTCCTCTGGCGGAATTCTCTTATAATAACAGTTACCACTCCAGTATTGGTATGCCTCCTTACGAGATGTTATACGGAAGGAAATGTAGAACTCCTACCTGTTGGGGCGAAGTAGGTCAACGAGTGTTGGGCAGCACGAAAATAGTTTTGAAGACGACTGAGAACATCCAGCAGATAAGAGAAAGGTTACGAGTGGCTCAGAGTCGACAAAAGAGTTACGCCAACAAACGAATATCAAATTTGGAGTTACAAGTACTTCTCAAAGTATCGCCTTGGAAAGGCATTATCCATTTTCGAAAGCGTGGAAAGTTAGGCCCCAGATATTTTGGTCCTTATAAGATCATCGCACGTGTGGGGAAGGTAGCATATCGTTTGGAGCTACCTGAGGAGCTTAGTCAAATACACAACACATTTCACGTGTCACAACTACGAAAATGCCTGGCGGATGAGACTGTCGTTGTGCCACTTGAAGACATCCAGGTGGACGATAAGTTGAACTATATTGAGAAACCAATTGCCATCTTGGAACGAAAAACGAAGGTCCTGCTCAACAAAGAAATAGGGATTGTAAAGGTTCAGTGGCAACATAGACGTGGTTCCGAGTGGACTTAGGAACCAGAAGAGGAGATGCGCAAAAACTACCCAGAGTTATTTGAAGAGTGAATTTCGGGGACGAAATCCTGGTAAGTGGGGGAGACTTGCAACGCCCCATTTTTAATTACACAATTAATTATTTATTTTGTTAGGAAAATATTAAGGGCTTAGCAAATGACTAAAATTGATAGGTTGCATTCGTAACATTAAAATGTCAGGGTTAATTATGAGAAACTAAAATGGAATCTCGGATAACCCAAATGTTACAAGTTATAGTCAGGGTGTTTTAAAAATAAGAGAAGGAATTAGAAGACCCTAAAGTGTCAATATATAGAAGTTGCAAGTAGCTAGTTGATGATTGGCCAACCTTGAGGAGTTACACATATTGAATGTCATGATTTAACTCACTTAACTCCCAAGACTCATAGTCTTCCTCATAGGTTTCTTYTTCTTCTTCACTTATAACTCTAACACACAAACACACACATATCATAATCACATAGAGAGAAAGCTAGGGAGAGGGATTTAGTTGAGTTTCTTCAAGGACTGATCATAAAATGTAAACCTTTCCTCCCTTGGTATTTCTAGGCTGTAAAACAACCCCTATGCATGTCAAAGAAAATATCACCATAAATTGTAGGAACCTTATTAAGTTCTACAATTTTTACATAAGAACCATATATGTGTGTAGTTTATTTGGTTCGAATAAACCAAAACCTAGTTCGGACTTGAACTAGGTTAAAAACTAGGGTTTTTACCCGACTGTCAAATACGTTTTTGAAATCATCCACTGTTTTGTTAAAATCACGGTAAATCTCTCGTTTAACCAATGAATATGAGGATTACATTTCTGAAAACCTAAGTAAGTCTAGTTTCTTCCAACTTTATACCACTTTTCCTAAAAACAAAGTTAACCATAGCCAAAGTCACCATCTATACAAGTCTGTCTAGGTGACTTGTATTATGGTGACTGCTGTAAAGCATCGACTTTGGAATTTTACTGAGATTCACATGTTTATCCTATGAGGCTGATTTTGGGAACATACCATGATGTGTCTATTTTGTGTAGTTTTAGTTTCATGAAATATTACTGAGTTTAAATTGGTCAAATCAAAGTTTTCCACAAACTGGTCCGAAACCGTAACTGCAGAGTTGTACGAACTTTGAAAAATCACATAAAATCATTCGTGTTGAATTGGATGATATGCTTTATATTTCCGAAAATCCCAAAGAGTCTATTTTCATAATATTTAAAAACATTCTGAAATAGAAGTCAATAATTGGCTCAAAAACCCCTAAGAAGAGAAAGGTGTCGAAGTTAAAACTAGTAAAGATAGGTTAATATGTTAGGATTTTATCCCTAGAGGCTAAGTACATTATTAAACACTTGTGTAGGTTTTCAAGCCTTAAATATGAACTTGGATAATACCCAGATGTTCTTTCAAACAGGTGAGTTTCACTCCCCCTATGTATGTATGATTATGTATACGATATGCATGAACACAACTCCTCATTTCATAAGACTCCCTCGTAAATGAGACTACGACTTGGTCTGAAAGGGCTACTACGATTCTGGTCCGGAAGGGCTACTACGATTTGGTCCGAAAGGGGCTGCTACGATTGGATCTTGATAAAGATCACTAAGAATATATATATATATATATATATGTAGGACCGTGTTTTTCACTAAGCGTTAGCTTACCCTCCCATGTTCATCCCTTTCAGGTACTTCTAGGGTTGATAAGGGGAAAGCTCTAGCGTGATTACGACCTCCGTCGCATTTATCACCAGTCTTTTGAGATGTCGTTTATTTACAGACTTCCACTACGTTATTATGGTTTCATAATTATCACGTTGAACTAGTTCTAACCGTTTTTATACATCATGTTACTTTTGAACATGTTTGATTGTATTGAGTGAAAAACTTGTTTTGCCTTTTGTTTAACGATACGAATGTGGTAACACTCTCTTATTTCCCTTATATTATTGTTTTAGAAAAAACAAAATTTGGGGTGTTACATACCAACTAGAATATGTGAAAAATGATTCAGAAAGACTACTTGTTACATGTAGAAAAGGTCAAAAATATCACACATGTTCTTTTAGATTGTGGTCATCTTGGATGCAAGAAGAAAAGTTGTTTCAAATTAAAAGCATTAATCATAAGCACATATGTAGTAGATACTATAGTTTTGGATCCCTGGTGACACCAAATTGGATTGTAAAGCATTATGTTAGAGAACTCATTGACGGGCCGTTCATAAAAATCAAGGATATGCAAGATGATATTTTGAATAAATTTATGGCCAAAGTTAGCAAGTGCCAATGCATCTGGGCCAATGCATTCGGGCCAAGTCCATGGCACTTCTTGAAATTTGCATTCCTTGTCTGCATTCCATTGTTTCCATACACTTTATCAATAAGGATCTAGAGGATTATGTTGGTAAATGGTTTACTAAGGATCTCTTCAAAATGACCTATGAAAATGTTATAAGACCATTGAATGGGAGCAATATATGGACTCCAACACCTTACATCAAACCAAACCCACCTAAGGAGATGAAAATGCTTGGTAGACCATCCATCAAAAGGAAGATCAGAATTTGAGAGCCAAGGTACAAGAGTGACTCAATCTGGGAAGGCAATGACATGTAGCAATTGCTTGGAAATGGGGCATAATGCTAGGACTTGTAAGAATGAAAAGAAGAACCCACCACCTAAACTTGTTAAGCCGAAAGGTAGACTAAGACTCAACATTCCAAAACCATCTACAACAAGAAGAGCCGATAGAGGTGGAAGAGGCAATAGATGTGGAAAAGGCAATAGAGGCGGGAGGATACCATCATATGTAGGGGTATCTTATAATCCTATCACGGGAAAAACAATGATTGGGGTAAGCCATTATTTATTTTCCAGATTCAAATAACATTTTTAATGATTTTTGTTTACACTTTATTTTCATCATTAAAGACATCCTCAGGTGTACCACAACTAGCATGGCCTGAAGGCATCATACCGTAATCAGTTTCAAGAAAGGTTGTTGTTAATGATAAATACCTTGATGAAGATGATACTACTGCTGGTGATGAAGAACATTATGAAAGTGATTATGTTGTTGGACATCAAGAAGGGTTACAATAAAGTCAAATGGTTATGTCTCCACTAGAAATTAATGATGCAAATGAAGAATAGCTCATACCATAACCTTTAACATAGATTACGCATTACTTTGGTATATTTTAGCGCAACTTTTGGTATGTTTTGTCGCAACTTTTGGTATATTTGACACAACTGTTGGTATTTTATTGGCACAATTTTTGGTATATTTGGCGTAATTGTTGGTATTTTTTTATGCAACTTTTATTATATATCTTGGCTCAACTTTTGGTATGTATTTTGGTTCAACTTTGAAAAAATTATACCCAAATTTGTATGCAGATTATTATGCTTTGAATACAATTTTTGTATGTTTTGGGAAGAATAATGAGAATGGTATATTTGTTTCGTTTTTATAAATGTAAGTACTTTTTTCGTCCAAAAAATGTTTAAGGACTTAATCGTTCAAAATATGAAAGTTCATTGGGTTTTTTCGGACTTTTTTCATTATTTTACCACATTAACCAGTTTTATATGTCATAAAGATGTTTTTAACAGGTTTTAGAAAGTTCAAAAAGTTATTCAACACGTTTTGGAATGTCCAATGACTTATTTGTTCTAAAAAATTGTTCAAATACTTAATCGTTCCAAACACTAAAGTTCATTGGATTTTTGAAAAAAATTTCCCTTAAAATATAATAATTCATTGGATTTTATATTTTAACTTTTCCCAAAATTATTTTAATATACATTCACAAGTTTCCGTTTTATGTTATCTAGATGCACCAAAAATGTAGGAAATATTCAAAACACCGTGTGTTTTCTTACGCAGAACACATTTTAATGGAGTTAAGGGCTAATCACAATATATAGAGAGAGTGTTTGTTTTAAATGCAAACCATCACATTTGTACAATCAATGCAACCCAATATATTTCATTATGGAAATGATGAAAGTTTATTTATTATGATTTAAATATTTATGAAGATGAATAAGGCTCATTAGTTATGATCAATACTTTATATTAGTAAATAATCAAAACTTCTATGAAATTACATATTCATCAAATTAAATGGACGGTTGAGATTGAGTTGTATTGGTTGTACAAATGTAAGGGGTTGTTTAATAACCCACCTCTCTCTCTCCCTCTATATATATATATATATATATATATATATAGAGAGAGAGAGAGAGAGAGGAGCGATTAAACGCAAACCACCCAATTTGTACAAACCGTGCAAACCTCATTCAACCAATCATAATTTTTTTATTTTGTTCATTTTTTTGTAATTATGAGAGGTTGATTAATCACTTTTATTGTGGAGCGTGTTAATCATGGGTATTATCATCTCATTATTTTAATTTTAGAGAAATACATGAAACAGTTTCATTAAAATTTCATTAAGTATTATATGAAACAATTTCATAACCATATATGAAACAAATTCATCAAAAAAAAGTATTATATAAAACAATTTCACAAGATTAAACAATTTCATTAAAAAATTTCATAAAACTAAACAATGAAATTGACGGATGAGGATAGTTTGCACGATCTGTACAAATTGGATGGTTTGTATTTGATCGCTCATCTGTATATATATATATATATATATATATATATATATATATATATATATTGGCACGTTCAAATGAAAACCGTGCATTTCTAAGAAACCGTGTAAACTAATTTCGACCAATAGGAAAATTTCATTTTTTTCTAATTAAATTTAATCAATAGGGGTATTTCGGTCATTTACAATATTTCCTATTAAATATAGAAATTATTAATAAATCTTAATTAAGGAAACATAATTAAGAAAATTTTATAAATGGTAATATTTAATTAAATTTTAATATTTAAAATTTGAACTGAATATATCGTGATGCAATTGAATCTGCTGGTGAATCTTGAAGATTGTAAGCCATAATGTAATGAATTCATCAAATCATAGTTGGACAAAAAAAATTAATACAAATGAAACAGGTTTCATGAAGGTGAAAATGGTTCATGTCGCAAATAAAAAATGAGTAATGAAACATTTTCATGGTGAGCTCGTTGCATTGATGGTGTAGTTGATCCATTTAGTAGGTGAAGTGGAAAATGAAACGGGTGCATAATGTATTTGGTTTGTCATGAAATAATTGCATGATGAAACGGGTACATGATGAATCTGGTACAGAATCTTGAAGATTGTAATCTGCTCTAGAATCTTGAAGATTGTAAGGTTTAAAGAAATGAATTCATCAAATCAGGGGTGAAATAAGAAAATTAATGTACATGAAATAGGTTTCATGAAGGTGAAACTGGTTCACGGCGTTATTGAACATGAGTAGTGAAACGGTTGCATAATGTATTTGGTTCGTCATGAAATAATACATGATGAAACGGGTACATGAAGAAACTGCTCCAGAATCTTGAAGATTGTAATATGCTCCAGAATCTTTTTGATTGCAAGGCTTAAAGGAATGAATTCATCAAATTAGGAGCAAAATAAAGAAATTAATTTACATGAAACAAGTTTCATGAAAGTGAAACTGGTTCATGGCGTAATTGAACAATGAGTAATGAATTGGTTTGATGGTGAATCCCGTTTTAGTGACGTTGAAATGCAAAATAAAACGGGTGAATAATGTATGCGGTTCGTCATGAAATAATTACATGCTGAAATGGATTAATTATGAAACCGGTGCGTCTTGAAATCATTTCATAATGAATAGGTGCATATTTACATGGTTGTGTGAAGGACATTAAAACAATTTTAGGATAAGGAATAAAAAGGTCGTAACATTAGCGAAAAGTGAATAAAGTTCATTATCAATATCATGAAATAACAAATGACGCATCAAACCATGAGTAAAATTTCATGTTTTATCATAAAATTCTATGAACGCAGTAAATAGTTAAGACAATGAAACTATTTCATGTTGTATTATAAAATTTTATGAACTTAGTAAACAATGAAAAATTTTCGTTATCTAAATGTAACGGATCCATCTACCAATATAATGAAAATTATGAAATATGATCAGTATTACATTCCGATATCACCTCTGTGCTTGCAAAGGCTATAGAGAAAAACCAGTATACTTAAGCGCTCCATAACCGATACACTATTGAATCAATGCATTATGAAACAAAAGTGTCTGCAAAAGTGAACATTACCAGACCAGATGTCACTGCTTCTCTGTCACTGGTTGTGACTTTACCTTCAAAAGTGAGGGAAACAACTCTTACCACGGTAAGCGTTTACTCGGGTAAATTGTTCCATACAATGTCATTTTGGTGGACCAAAATCTTATCCGGTAAGTAAATAATAGTGTTAAATTTTACCGGTAAGCACTTACCGGGTAAGTGTTTTTGTAAACAGCCCTTAAGTATTGATTTTAAAGGCCACTCAATAGTCAATACCGTCTTTCATTGTAATATTGCTTTTAAACCTTATAAATATCAGGAAGCATAATCCTAAAATCTGTAGCATGCAACCAGTTCATTTATCGTTCTCACTATCAAAGCTACAAACTTTCAAAGAAGGTTCAAGTCCTCCAACTTACAAAAAAATTGAACATAAACTACCACATTCGAATCCTCTGTTTTAAGGCTGAAGAAAGCATGAAGGAAAATTATTTCCAAATCCCAAAAGTCATGGAAAACATAAAGGAGTAAAACAAGAGAATAAGTTATGCAAATTTACACCATAGTTAAACAAACAATGTTTCTTGAAATGAATTTATAAACCAGCAATATTAATTAAAAGAAATGGCAATTGCACCGGATGCAATAAAAAAACCAGTGTCCCAACTCATGATTTGCTTAAAAAATTTATTAACGCTACTTCTTCTTGTTGTCTTACAAGATCGAGGTGACTAAAAATACTATTAACATCAGCTGCCGGAAGAAATCTAGAACAAATGGATAGTTTGCCTCCTTGTATGCTTACTTTAGTAGAACCACCATTAGATTGAACAAAAAAAGAATAGTGAACATATTCAAGCAGATTTCACCATCGTATTGAACCTGAATTGATGTCAGCATAGCAGCAACTTCATAAATAGGACTCCACAATTTTTTTTGAGGGATGTCCAAGCATATGCTTCCATCTGCATAAACTGGTACATAGCAAAGAGCTCATGGAAATAACAGATCATAAATAACACAAATATATAAAAGCAAAATGCATAATGGAAAATGTCTTGTTGTACAAATGTCTTGTTTATTCTGTGTGGAACAGATTTTTTGAACCTCTTATAAAGAAATGCATTTCTTTTATGATCTACACATGTTCATTGGTATTGCAAGTGTCGAATTGAACTTTTAAATGTTTGCTAGCAATGCCATTTTATGATATATATAATTAGTTGAATTGACATTGGTGTTATAATGAGAACCTTGGTGCAATACTATAAGGACACACTATGTTCTACTATCTATTGGTTACTACCCTAAGGACTTGGCCATAAACTGTGTTTGGTAAAAGTGAACAACATTTTCCAGGCAATTAACTAACACTAAGAACAATCTCCAGTGTCTACCAGCTCTGCCACCCATTTGACCACCAGCTACCACTACCAGATCGGTGAGCCTGCTGTACATAAGGAGGCATGTCCGACTACTCCTGTTCCCTTTTGGTAACTCCTAGAATTTCAATGATCACTGTTGGAGGGCAACAATGATTAATTAGTCATGTTTCATTTTCTTCTTTTTATTTATGTTTCTATCAAAGACCAGAAAATGAAACCTGTTCCAAAATGAATGTTAGCCTAAGTGACCAGTCTACTTGCTTCATGCTTTTTTGTTTCTCATTTGCTAGTCGATATTGAAATAAAGGCACAGAGGTATGTATGCATTGCAGCAGGCTGTTGCTGCAGCATTCCATTGTTGATGAAGGAATCATATTTTACTACTACACACATTAGTAATTATATCCGTTAAGAATATGTGGTTTTAATCGTAAAGAAGATGAAGGAGAATCAGACAAGTCAGGCATTTTTACAAACACCTGGCATACAAGCTGTGATGATAGGCTTATATGCATAGGCAAAACACAAAGAGAACAAAGTAGGTAAAACAACAAAATCGAAATCCCATTTCATATGGTAAGCAAACGGTAACATTCACATAACCAAAACACATAAATTTTAATAACAACCAAACAACATATAAATCTATTTCCAAGACTACAAACCACACACAGTACCTCAAATTTTCAAAATGATGTAAAAGAGGATTATTACCTATAACTTGTAAATAGCCTGGGGCTTCCTTCATCGATCGTTAAACTAGACAGAAGAAAGAAAGTTATAATCTCATCAGAAGTGGTTGCAGAAATCAAAATTGAAATAGAGCATACCAAAAAGAAGAGGATACCTCCAAATTCTAGGGTTTTAAAGAACCTGTGAAATTAAATCAACATGGAGGAGGGAGCTATATGTATTAATGAGGTTCTGATGCATCAAATCCCTTTGATACATATCAGTTCTCTGATCGGGGTGATACATCCACACCACCATTGTTATACCAAATGAGGTCTGTGAAGAAGAAAGACCTCTACTTTCTAACCCAAAATGTTTTTGGTCGCAGAGAAAGGATACATAAGAGAGGAAATTTTTTGGTCTTGGTGGTCACAGAGGTAGGAGAAAGAGAGGAAGAAACCGGAAGAAAAACCGGGCCAAAATGGTAATTTTTGGTGTTTGGAAACCATTGCATAAATAACTTACATTATGCATAATAATTTGTAATTAAGAGTTTTTAAAATTTGTTGCATAAAATGATGGTACCCTAAGCTTTAACACTTGTAGTTAAGATATTGGTCTAAATGCTTATTAATGTAGTATAGATGTGTGTGTATGTATGTGTGTGTATATACATATATGTATGTATGTATGCATGCATGTATATATGTATGTATGTATATGTATATATATGAAAGGGTTCAAACGAGAACACTTTTGATTTACAAAAATGTGAGAACCCTTATAAGCCACGTATTGTGTCTTAAATCATAGGTTAAGAAGGTTTGAGGAAATTTTAAAAATTAAATAAACATTAAACAGTTTTCAAAAATATTAAAACCATTCAGGGATAAAATTGAAAATAGGAATGAAAAATCAAATAACACGATTAGATTGTTTTGATAGTCGGCAACCGTCATTATCACAACATCCGATAGGGAGTAATAGTAGGATGAATTCAGTAACAATATATCACAAAGGACTTGATAGATTTAGCGCCAAAACATGTTGTCATCATTGGAAGCGTCGACGAAGAAGGGGAACAGGCGATTTCTAATAGGTATGAGTTACGTATCACGTCTTTATCACATATTCAACATATATTGACTTTGAATCGGTAACAGACGATGGCTTCACATCCATATCACATGATTATCATAATAGGCTTACAAGACGATTAGGGAAAACCCGAGAAGTCATTACCCTTATTGTGTATCAAATTGGCTACTAACAAATTTTTTGCATCAATGATGTGTTGTACACATGATTCTATCAACCTAGTACTTCGATTGTAAACAATCACACGTTTATCACAGTGACTCGTAACATCGATTTTGTATCACTAGTTTATATAGTCATTGATTTTGCCTCTTCACACTAATTTTGTTATTTGTGATAGTGGTTCTTAAAACTGTTTTTGCATTAACGGGTGTATTGTAGACATGATTCTGTGAACCCATTATTTTGATTGTTATCTATCAAATGTTTATCATAGTGACTATTAGAATTATTTTTGTGTCAATAGGACACATGATTGTGTAAACCGATTACTTCGATCATAGACAATCACATATTTATCATAGTGACTCATAACACGAAATTTGTATCACTGGCTTATACGGTCATTGATTTTGCCTTCTGACACCGATTTTGTTATTTATCACATGTTTATCACAATCATTTTGTCATTGTTTTTTATTAATATATCATATCTTTATCACATTTATGAACTTGGTTTGATATTCCAACGAGTAATTGACGACGGAGACAACACATTCATTACTTGGGTGTGATATTTTAATCGACTGTGCTATGTTATTTATCTTCTTTAAATTCCTGGTGTTCTCAAACGGAATTATATTAATGTGATGTGGATAGGAACGATGCGGAGAAGCTATAAGATATTTCCTAACAAAAGGTTAGACAAGTATACTACCACAATAGACGACTTTGTAGATGTTTACAATGTGAGTGAAAATGAACCAATAATGAACATTGGGTAAGGGAGGCGAATTGTGACTGTCAGCTTMACTAGAAGCGGTAAAAGATCTATTTTTTGGTTGTCCATATGTGTAATTGTAGTTTGTTTTAATCAACATGTGATATGTATACTAGTATTTGATATGTTTATTACATGGAGTTGTATCACAAGTGAAGCATCACTGATTTTGTATCATATATTTATAACATCGCATCCTRTCACTTATTTTGTATCACTTGGTGCATTCAACTRTGAGCTTAACTAGAAAAAATAAACGATCATGTTTTTTGGTTGGGYAGATATGTGGTTGTASKTGGTCTTCTCATATGTTATAAGAGGTGTAACACCCCTAAAATARGAGTAAATWTAAGCCGCAAAACAAATATGAAATAAYTACCTAAATATTAARGATMACCTAAAACGGGGAAAYGTAAAGTGTTTACATCACAAAATATGGATAGTAGATAACAACCTACTGATCTAAACCAAAATTAGGTGAAGATTAACATTGGATGTCACTACGATCTCCAAAAGAATTCTATTCAATGTGTGAGGCTAAATATCTTCAAAAGTAGTATTTGCCAAAATGCCCTTATTGGCCATCATCGCTCCGCTCAAGCCTTAGTGGCCCTGTCATCTTAAGATTCTAATATACATTTCATTTAAGAAAAAGTGTTAGGCTTGACGCCTACTGAGATCAAACAATTTTGTAATATAAAGTTGGAACTCATGAAACCGGGAGTATAGAGCTTAAACGAGTAAAAAGTTCACACAATTCCAACATAAGGACTATAAAGTCAACAATACSTCTTATGGTGACGGAGAGACCCGTTTCCATTGATCGTGGCGGAACACAAAAGTATGTTAGAAATCTATGTTTTAGAGCTTCTATTACAGAACATTGGCCATCGAGTTCAACCATCCAAGGTGTATAGTTTGAGTCCTCTAATGAATTAAGACATGCTTAATTGCTAGAATTAAATCATTACAGGTCACACAGTCATAAAGTTCAACCACCCATAGTGTATAGTTTGAGCCCTCCGGTTATTGATTTCTCATATCTAGCTATTTCATGAGAACAACTATCCCATCTTATATACATAAGCTCACTTCTATGTCGATTGCATTATAATGTAAGCATATTATTACATTAAAACAATTAAMTAATGTCAAACACATAGTTTACATCACATAATATCATTATTAAATCCTTAAATCCAAGATTTAACCAAAAATGGTTCAAAGCATCATAACCTCAAGTAATAGTCAAAACCATGTATTAAAATTCATATGGTTTTTATAGTTCCAAAAACCCAATGTGATTTCATCTCCCAAGTGTTGATAGCTTCCTTTTTCWAAAACAGATAACTCGTCGTGGATCTTTCAAATCAAACATAAATCTAAATYATGAATTTATATTCTTAAATATCACAYTTAAAATRATATTACACTTTTATACAAGATCAAAGAAACCAAGTATCCATTTTGAAAAGACAGACCCCCAAAATCTCCAAAAACACCCAAAAGGGTTATGTGGCTTAATACACTTTTTGACCGCCCTCATTTTACAAAAAAAAAATATTAGTTAAAACAAGATATGGAGTGATATTATGAGATTTAAGTATTTAAACTTTTTGAATTGTGGTGTGATTTTTTGTTATTTACAATTACGAGAAGATGATAGAATAAACAATATATGTGAGTATATATTAAAAGAGAGTGTATTTCTTTGAAAAAATAGTTGGTTAAAATATAACTTTTAACCGACCCTCCTTTTTTAAAAGAATATATACTTGAAAAGTACTCGCGCAATGCAAGGAGATAAATCTGCATTCTAATATTTAGTTTTTATTCTGTATCTATCGACATAATACGATTTTATATGGTTTTGAGAAAACGATAATGTTTTTATTTTTAAATGAAATATAAATTTGAAAATAGCATAAAAATTTGAAAAAAAAATAAATCGATATTATTATCAAATTAACTATTTAATAGTTCTCTTTTTTTTGGTGTAACTTCTTTAATTCAATTTTTTTATTATAAGTTAATTTAGATTTAATAACAAAGAAATTTAATATAATTTTTTATAAAGATAATAATTAAAAACTCAATAATTATCTTAATTATATTTTAGATTTTATATATTTAAAATGGATGTTTATCCTATATTTGATTATGTTTATCTGCAGTTAGTTACACAAATTTAAAAATAAAGCTTTAATAAGTTGTACTTACGCAAAATTACTTATAATCTTGAATTTTAAGTAATATGCATCAATAAACAGTATTTCATGCATAAAAAATGGTTTTTAAGAGTTTTTTTGTCAAATATTTTATAATATAGTATAGATATACACATATACACAAATGTATTTATATTATATTATAAAACATTTGACAAAAACTATTAAAAAACCATTTTCTATGCATTAAATATTGTTTATTGATGCGTATTACTTTTCAAGATTACAAGTAAATTGTGCGTAAAATACAACTGATTAAAGCTCCATGCTTAAATTCGTGTAATTAACTATAAATAAACATAATCAAATAAAAGATAAACATCTCATTTTAAATATAAAAAAAACTAAAATATAATTAAGATAATTATTGAGTTCTAACAAAATATTTAGCTATATTATCTTTATAAAAAGTTATATTATTAAACCAAAAATAAAAAAATGAATTAAAGAAATTACACAAAACTGAGAAATTTTATATTGTTAGTTTGGTACTAATATCAATATAGTTTTTTTTAAATTTTTATTATAATTGCATATTTATATTTTATTCAAAAATAAAAATATTATCGTTTTCTCAAAACCACATAAAACTGTATTATAACATCGATTGAGACAAGGGTGGTACATGATTGGTTTGAGTTTGACTCCAAAGGTCAAAAGTGTCTGTAGGTCCCAGGTTCAAATCCAAGAAGGAACAAAAATCCCTTTGTGGCCATGAAGGTTCAAATGCGGTGACTCCGGGCTACCTGCAAAGCAGGTGGTTGCCCTGGGATTAATCGGCTCGCATAACGGGTTGGATATCCAGGTTAATCAAAAAAAAAGTTAAAATGGAACATTGAAATCGAGATGTATTTTGCTACATTGCGCGAGTACCATTTTAGTATATATATATATATATATATATATATATATAAACACACACAAATTATATAGTTAAATACAAAAAATGACATGATCATGACAAATATTAATGGTCAAAACCATAGTTTATAACATACTTTTGAAAAAAAAATCTATATCTATATATATATATATATATATATATATATAAAATGAAGATGGTAGAGTATGAAATAGTATTATAAGATTTTAGTATTAAAAATGTTGATTTATAGTGTTGTTTTCGTTATTCATATTGATTGGGAAAATGATAGAGTGAAAACTTTATATATATAAAAGAAAATTAGTAAATTTATGAAAGGTATATGATATTTGAATTGTGGTATTGTTTACATTATCTCACAATCATGAAGAGATAAGAGATTGGAGAAGGAAAAAGTTTAAAAAAAACCAACAAGCTATTTTATTTTGAATGATTAAGTCATCGAACTATCTTTTTGAATGAAAAAAAAAAAAACTCATTAAACTTTCTTATTTTGAATGATTAAGTCCCTAAACTATCATTTTGAATGAAAAATCATTAAACTTTCTCATTTTAAATGATTAAGTCTTTGAACTTTTTTTTTTCAAAAAAATAAACCATCAAACTTTTTAAAATTGGTTACTCACATCCTTTTAACCCAAAAAAGCCAACATATAACCGACTAGAAAGGTTTTAAAGTAAACCTAAATTAGTTTTACCGTGCTCAACGCTACGCCATTCAAACGCTACACAAACACCAGTATTACTCCCCATCGTTGTCTGTTCTCCATATCATCTATTACGTTGTTGGCCTTTGTCATCGATCTCCCTCTTTTTTTATCTGTATTTTCATCTTTTGATTCTCCCACTTTTGATAGATAAAATAATAGATCAAAAAGAAGGAAATTGATGGTAGTGGTCAATAGTGTGATAGGCGATATGGAGAACAAACAACGATGGAGTGACGAGGAGTGGCAGGGGTAATGATACCGGTGTTTGTGTAGGGTTTGAATCACATAGGATTTGGGAACGATAAAACTGATTTAAGTTTAGTTTTACTTTAAAACATTCCTAGTCAGTTACATGTTGTTTTTTTGGGTTAAAAAGATGTAACCAATTTTTAAAAGCTTGATGGTTTATTTATTGAGAAAAATTTCAGGGACTTAATCATTTAAAATGAGAAAGTTCAATGGATTTTTTTAAGTCAAAAAGATAGCTTAGGAACTTAATCAATCAAAATAAAAAAGTTTAATGGTTTTTTCATTTAGAAAAATAGTTCAATAACTTAATCATTCAAAATGGAATGGTTCGTTGGATTTTTTTGAATTTTCCCATTGGAAAATGACTGCATATATATGAAAGGAGGATATACGCTTTTGAAAAATAAAATGCTTAGTTGGCCAAAATATGCTTTCGATTCATATATTCCAAAAACAATCGATATAAAAATAAATTTTAAATGAATATTTATATAAGAATGGAAGATGACAGAGTTCTAAATGCTATAATAAGATTTGAGATTTAATTTTTTTGAATTATGATGTTATTTGGGTTATCCAACTCTGCTCTGAAAATGAGTGTCCATTCATTTAAAAAAAATCAACTTTTACAAAATAATCAATAAAATTCAAATGTCACATTATTTTTAACATGAATTTGGATTATTATGCAACACACGAGGTCGAACGCTAGTTTTATATAAACATTGCATACATTTGTTACGTTTTTCTTATAGATATTTGTCAACTATTGATTGCAACATTCAAAAACTTGTGTTTCTATTACGTTAACAATCACTACTAAAAAACTGGATATCACCAACGGATTTTTCTGACGGAATTTTTGTTGGAAAATTACCTATGGATTTACAATGAATCCCAAAAAAGTAAACTTTTGTTGACTTATGCCATAAATTCCGAACAAATCCATCACTGAATTTTTAGAAAAAAGAACAAAAATTTATTTCGATAAATTTTCTAACGGATTTTCGACGGATATTTACTTATTTATTATTTTTTAAAACAAATCTGTCTAAAATCCATCACAAAGTTGGTGTAATATAAAATAAAGTTAAGTAGTGTTAATTAATTAACATTTTCAATAGATTTTTGACTATTAATTATATATTTAATAAAAATCCGTAGAAAACCTATGAAAAATTATTTACAAAAATATTTTTTTTATTTCATTTCCTCCCGTAAACTATTTCTAAAAGAAAACAAAAAAAATCTAAAATATCTATATAAATACTATATTATAAAGTATTTGACAAAAACTCTTAAAAACCACTTTTTATGCGTAAAGTACTATTTATTTATGCATATTACTTAAAACTCAAGATTGCAAATAGATTGTGCGTAGGTACAACTTATTAAAGCTCTATATCTGAATTTGTGCAACTAACTGCAGATAAATATAATCAAATACAGGATAAACATCTCATTTTAAATATAAAAAATCTAAAATATAATTAGGATAATCATTGAGTTCTAACAGAATATTTAAGTATATTATCTTTGTAAGATGTTATATTATTAGTCTATACTATATTATAAAGTATTTGATAAGAACTCTTAAAAACCACTTTTTATGCGTAAAGTATTATTTATTTATGCATATTACTTAAAACTCAAGATTGCAAATAGATTGTGCGTAGGTACAACTTATTAAAGCTCTATATCTGAATTTGTGTAACTAACTGCAGATAAATATAATCAAATACATGATAAACATCTCATTTTAAATATAAAAAATCTAAAATATAATTAGAATAACCATTGAGTTCTAACAGAATATTTAATTATTATCTTTGTAAAATGTTATATTATTAATCTATACTATATTATAAAGTATTTGACAAAAACTCTTAAAAATCACTTTTTATGCGTAAAGTATTATTTATTTATGCATATTACTTAAAACTCAAGACTGCAAATAGATTGTGCGTAGGTACAACTTATTAAAGCTCTATATCTGAATTCGTATAACTAACTGCAGATAAATATAATCAAATACAGGATAAACATCTCATTTTAAATATAAAAAATGTAAAATATAATTAGGATAATCATTGAGTTCTAACAGAATATTTAATTATTATATTTATAAAATGTTATATTATTAGTCTATACTATATTATAAAGTATTTGACAAAAACTCTTAAAATCCATTTTTTATGCATAAAGTACTATGTATTTATGCATATAGCTTAAAACTCAAGATTACAAATGGATTGTGCGTAAGTACAACTTATTAAAGCTTTATATTTGAATTCGTGTAACTAACTGCAGATAAATATAATAAAATATAGGATAAACATCTCATTTTAAATATAAAAAATCTAAAATATAATTAGGATAATCATTGAGTTCTAACAGAATATTTATTTTTTATCTTTGTAAA